>NW_027635158.1:22500-29823 GCF_949748355.1 Melanostigma gelatinosum | reverse complement strand
AGGCATGCTGGAGGTGCTTTAGCCAGGAATGCAGCCTCTTTTCTGGGGTGCATGCTGGATGTGCTTTACCCAGGCATGAAGCCTCTTTCCTGGGGTGCATGCTGGAGGTGCTTTACCCAGGAATGCAGCCTCTTTTCTGGGGTACCATGTTCTGGGTGTTACTACCTCAATATCACTTGCTTTTCAGCCTGTTTTAAGCCCACATATTCGGGGGAGATGAGCTGCATGAGGGTGCTTAGTGTTCCAGGGAGGTGTTGTGCAGGTACTCTACCTTAAGAGAGTCATAGTTACTCCCGCGGTTTACCCGCGCTTCAGCCTGCTTTAAGCGCACATATTGGGGGGAGATGGAGGGTGGTGCAGGGTGGTGCAGGGAGGTCCAGGGTGGCGTTGTGGAGGTGCTTTACCCAGGAATGAAGCCTCTTTCCTGGGGTAACATGTTCTGGGTGTTACTACCTCAATATCACTTTCTTTTCAGCCTGCTTTAAGCCCACATATTGGGGAGAGATGAGCTGCAGGAGGGTGCATAGTGTTCCAGGGAGGCATGCTGGAGGTGCTTTACCCAGGCATGAAGCCTCTTTCCTGGGGTACCATGTTCTGCAGGCATGCTGGAGGTGCTTTACCCAGGCATGAAGCCTCTTTTCTGGGGTACCATGTTCTGGGTGTTACTACCTCAATATCACTTGCTTTTCAGCCAGCTTTAAGCCCACATATTGGGGGGGAGATGAGATGCAGGAGGGTGCAGAGTGTTCCAGGGAGGCATGCTGGAGGTGCTTTAGCCAGGAATGCAGCCTCTTTTCTGGGGTACCATGTTCTGGGTGTGACTACCTCAATATCACTTTCTTTTCAGCCTGCTTTAAGCCCACATATTGGGGGGAGATGAGCTGCAGGAGGGTGCAGAGTGTTCCAGGGAGGCATGCTGGAGGTGCTTTAGCCAGGAATGCAGCCTCTTTTCTGGGGTACCATGTTCTGGGTGTTACTACCTCAATATCACTTGCTTTTCAGCCAGCTTTAATCCCACATATTGGGGGGGGGGAGATGAGCTGCAGGAGGGTGCAGAGTGTTCCAGGGAGGCATGCTGGAGGTGCTTTAGCCAGGAATGCAGCCTCTTTTCTGGGGTGCATGCTGGATGTGCTTTACCCAGGCATGAAGCCTCTTTCCTGGGGTGCATGCTGGAGGTGCTTTACCCAGGAATGCAGCCTCTTTTCTGGGGTACCATGTTCTGGGTGTTACTACCTCAATATCACTTGCTTTTCAGCCTGTTTTAAGCCCACATATTCGGGGGAGATGAGCTGCATGAGGGTGCTTAGTGTTCCAGGGAGGTGTTGTGCAGGTACTCTACCTTAAGAGAGTCATAGTTACTCCCGCGGTTTACCCGCGCTTCAGCCTGCTTTAAGCGCACATATTGGGGGGAGATGGAGGGTGGTGCAGGGTGGTGCAGGGAGGTCCAGGGTGGCGTTGTGGAGGTGCTTTACCCAGGAATGAAGCCTCTTTCCTGGTGGTAACATGTTCTGGGTGTTACTACCTCAATATCACTTTCTTTTCAGCCTGCTTTAAGCCCACATATTGGGGAGAGATGAGCTGCAGGAGGGTGCATAGTGTTCCAGGGAGGCATGCTGGAGGTGCTTTACCCAGGCATGAAGCCTCTTTCCTGGGGTACCATGTTCTGCAGGCATGCTGGAGGTGCTTTACCCAGGCATGAAGCCTCTTTTCTGGGGTACCATGTTCTGGGTGTTACTACCTCAATATCACTTGCTTTTCAGCCAGCTTTAAGCCCACATATTGGGGGGGAGATGAGATGCAGGAGGGTGCAGAGTGTTCCAGGGAGGCATGCTGGAGGTGCTTTAGCCAGGAATGCAGCCTCTTTTCTGGGGTACCATGTTCTGGGTGTGACTACCTCAATATCACTTTCTTTTCAGCCTGCTTTAAGCCCACATATTGGGGGGAGATGAGCTGCAGGAGGGTGCAGAGTGTTCCAGGGAGGCATGCTGGAGGTGCTTTAGCCAGGAATGCAGCCTCTTTTCTGGGGTACCATGTTCTGGGTGTTACTACCTCAATATCACTTGCTTTTCAGCCAGCTTTAATCCCACATATTGGGGGGGGGGAGATGAGCTGCAGGAGGGTGCAGAGTGTTCCAGGGAGGCATGCTGGAGGTGCTTTAGCCAGGAATGCAGCCTCTTTTCTGGGGTGCATGCTGGATGTGCTTTACCCAGGCATGAAGCCTCTTTCCTGGGGTGCATGCTGGAGGTGCTTTACCCAGGAATGCAGCCTCTTTTCTGGGGTACCATGTTCTGGGTGTTACTACCTCAATATCACTTGCTTTTCAGCCTGTTTTAAGCCCACATATTCGGGGGAGATGAGCTGCATGAGGGTGCTTAGTGTTCCAGGGAGGTGTTGTGCAGGTACTCTACCTTAAGAGAGTCATAGTTACTCCCGCGGTTTACCCGCGCTTCAGCCTGCTTTAAGCGCACATATTGGGGGGAGATGGAGGGTGGTGCAGGGTGGTGCAGGGAGGTCCAGGGTGGCGTTGTGGAGGTGCTTTACCCAGGAATGAAGCCTCTTTCCTGGGGTAACATGTTCTGGGTGTTACTACCTCAATATCACTTTCTTTTCAGCCTGCTTTAAGCCCACATATTGGGGAGAGATGAGCTGCAGGAGGGTGCATAGTGTTCCAGGGAGGCATGCTGGAGGTGCTTTACCCAGGCATGAAGCCTCTTTCCTGGGGTACCATGTTCTGCAGGCATGCTGGAGGTGCTTTACCCAGGCATGAAGCCTCTTTTCTGGGGTACCATGTTCTGGGTGTTACTACCTCAATATCACTTGCTTTTCAGCCAGCTTTAAGCCCACATATTGGGGGGGAGATGAGATGCAGGAGGGTGCAGAGTGTTCCAGGGAGGCATGCTGGAGGTGCTTTAGCCAGGAATGCAGCCTCTTTTCTGGGGTACCATGTTCTGGGTGTGACTACCTCAATATCACTTTCTTTTCAGCCTGCTTTAAGCCCACATATTGGGGGGAGATGAGCTGCAGGAGGGTGCAGAGTGTTCCAGGGAGGCATGCTGGAGGTGCTTTAGCCAGGAATGCAGCCTCTTTTCTGGGGTACCATGTTCTGGGTGTTACTACCTCAATATCACTTGCTTTTCAGCCAGCTTTAATCCCACATATTGGGGGGGGGGAGATGAGCTGCAGGAGGGTGCAGAGTGTTCCAGGGAGGCATGCTGGAGGTGCTTTAGCCAGGAATGCAGCCTCTTTTCTGGGGTGCATGCTGGATGTGCTTTACCCAGGCATGAAGCCTCTTTCCTGGGGTGCATGCTGGAGGTGCTTTACCCAGGAATGCAGCCTCTTTTCTGGGGTACCATGTTCTGGGTGTTACTACCTCAATATCACTTGCTTTTCAGCCTGTTTTAAGCCCACATATTCGGGGGAGATGAGCTGCATGAGGGTGCTTAGTGTTCCAGGGAGGTGTTGTGCAGGTACTCTACCTTAAGAGAGTCATAGTTACTCCCGCGGTTTACCCGCGCTTCAGCCTGCTTTAAGCGCACATATTGGGGGGAGATGGAGGGTGGTGCAGGGTGGTGCAGGGAGGTCCAGGGTGGCGTTGTGGAGGTGCTTTACCCAGGAATGAAGCCTCTTTCCTGGGGTAACATGTTCTGGGTGTTACTACCTCAATATCACTTTCTTTTCAGCCTGCTTTAAGCCCACATATTGGGGAGAGATGAGCTGCAGGAGGGTGCATAGTGTTCCAGGGAGGCATGCTGGAGGTGCTTTACCCAGGCATGAAGCCTCTTTCCTGGGGTACCATGTTCTGCAGGCATGCTGGAGGTGCTTTACCCAGGCATGAAGCCTCTTTTCTGGGGTACCATGTTCTGGGTGTTACTACCTCAATATCACTTGCTTTTCAGCCAGCTTTAAGCCCACATATTGGGGGGGAGATGAGATGCAGGAGGGTGCAGAGTGTTCCAGGGAGGCATGCTGGAGGTGCTTTAGCCAGGAATGCAGCCTCTTTTCTGGGGTACCATGTTCTGGGTGTGACTACCTCAATATCACTTTCTTTTCAGCCTGCTTTAAGCCCACATATTGGGGGGGAGATGAGATGCAGGAGGGTGCATAGTGTTCCAGGGAGGCATGCTGGAGGTGCTTTACCCAGGAATGCAGCCTCTTTCCTGGGGTGCATGCTGGATGTGCTTTACCCAGGCATGAAGCCTCTTTCCTGGGGTGCATGCTGGAGGTGCTTTACCCAGGAATGCAGCCTCTTTTCTGGGGTAACATGTTCTGGGTGTTACTACCGCAATATCACTTGCTTTTCAGCCTGCTTTAAGCCCACATATTGGGGGGGAGATGAGATGCAGGAGGGTGCATAGTGTTCCAGGGAGGCATGCTGGAGGTGCTTTACCCAGGAATGCAGCCTCTTTCCTGGGGTGCATGCTGGATGTGCTTTACCCAGGCATGAAGCCTCTTTCCTGGGGTGCATGCTGGAGGTAATTTCCCCAGGCATGAAGCCTCTTTCCTGGGGTACCATGTTCTGGGTGTTACTACCGCAATATCACTTGCTTTTCAGCCTGCTTTAAGCCCACATATTGGGGGGAGATGAGCTGCAGGAGGGTGCATAGTGTTCCAGGGAGGTGTTGTGCAGGTACTTTGCCCAGGAAAGGTGCCCCTTGTCTGGGTGACATGCACTAACCCTACGGCTTACGGCCATACCTCTCTGATGCGCCCGATCTCGTCTGATCTCGGAAGCTAAGCACAGCCGGGCCTGGTTAGTACTTGAATGGGAGACTGCCTGGGAATACCAGGTGCTGTAAGTTTTGTCTTAAAGGCAGCGATGGAAGTGTCTCAGCCGCTCCAAGGAGACTGCAAATCGGATCGACATGTGCGACTTTGACCGCGTGCAACTTCGGCTGTGGGTGTCTGTTTATTTGTCTGTCAATTTCTATCGTTAGCCCAGCAAGGCACCTGCTCGGTCAGCAAGCGCCGAAGCTGTCAGTGCCTGTCCCCTCTCCCGTTTTTTTTCCATTTACATAGGGGGTCACCAAGGCACCTCGAGCAGCAAGCGCAGACAGGATCGGCGCTTCTCCCCCATCTCCCGTTTTTGACCATTCTCAGAGGGGGTCACCAAGGCACCTCAGCAGCAAGCGCAGACAGGATCGGCGCTTCTCCCCCATCTCCCGTTTTTGCCCATTCTCAGAGGGGGTCACCAAGGCACCTCAGCAGCAAGCGCAGACAGGATCGGCGCTTCTCCCCCATCTCCCGTTTTTGACCATTCTCAGAGGGGGTCACCAAGGCACCTCAGCAGCAAGCGCAGACAGGATCGGCGCTTCTCCCCCATCTCCCGTTTTTGCCCATTCTCAGAGGGGGTCACCAAGGCACCTCAGCAGCAAGCGCAGACAGGATCGGCGCTTCTCCCCCATCTCCCGTTTTTGACCATTCTCAGAGGGGGTCACCAAGGCACCTCAGCAGCAAGCGCAGACAGGATCGGCGCTTCTCCCCCATCTCCCGTTTTTGACCATTCTCAGAGGGGGTCACCAAGGCACCTCAGCAGCAAGCGCAGACAGGATCGGCGCTTCTCCCCCATCTCCCGTTTTTGCCCATTCTCAGAGGGGGTCACCAAGGCACCTCAGCAGCAAGCGCAGACAGGATCGGCGCTTCTCCCCCATCTCCCGTTTTTGACCATTCTCAGAGGGGGTCACCAAGGCACCTCAGCAGCAAGCGCAGACAGGATCGGCGCTTCTCCCCCATCTCCCGTTTTTGACCATTCTCAGAGGTGGTCACCAAGGCACCTCAGCAGCAAGCGCAGACAGGATCGGCGCTTCTCCCCCATCTCCCGTTTTTGACCATTCTCAGAGGTGGTCACCAAGGCACCTCAGCAGCAAGCGCAGACAGGATCGGCGCTTCTCCCCCATCTCCCGTTTTTGACCATTCTCAGAGGTGGTCACCAAGGCACCTCAGCAGCAAGCGCAGACAGGATCGGCGCTTCTCCCCCATCTCCCGTTTTTGACCATTCTCAGAGGGGGTCACCAAGGCACCTCAGCAGCAAGCGCAGACAGGATCGGCGCTTCTCCCCCATCTCCCGTTTTTGACCATTCTCAGAGGGGGTCACCAAGGCACCTCAGCAGCAAGCGCAGACAGGATCAGCGCTTCTCCCCCATCTCCCGTTTTTGACCATTCTCAGAGGGGGTCACCAAGGCACCTCGAGCAGCATGATGCGCAGACAGGATCGGCGCTTCTCCCCCATCTCCCGTTTTTGACCATTCTCAGAGGGGGTCACCAAGGCACCTCAGCAGCAAGCGCAGACAGGATCGGCGCTTCTCCCCCATCTCCCGTTTTTGACCATTCTCAGAGGGGGTCACCAAGGCACCTCAGCAGCAAGCGCAGACAGGATCGGCGCTTCTCCCCCATCTCCCGTTTTTGCCCATTCTCAGAGGGGGTCACCAAGGCACCTCAGCAGCAAGCGCAGACAGGATCGGCGCTTCTCCCCCATCTCCCGTTTTTGACCATTCTCAGAGGGGGTCACCAAGGCACCTCAGCAGCAAGCGCAGACAGGATCGGCGCTTCTCCCCCATCTCCCGTTTTTGACCATTCTCAGAGGTGGTCACCAAGGCACCTCAGCAGCAAGCGCAGACAGGATCGGCGCTTCTCCCCCATCTCCCGTTTTTGACCATTCTCAGAGGTGGTCACCAAGGCACCTCAGCAGCAAGCGCAGACAGGATCGGCGCTTCTCCCCCATCTCCCGTTTTTGACCATTCTCAGAGGTGGTCACCAAGGCACCTCAGCAGCAAGCGCAGACAGGATCGGCGCTTCTCCCCCATCTCCCGTTTTTGACCATTCTCAGAGGGGGTCACCAAGGCACCTCAGCAGCAAGCGCAGACAGGATCGGCGCTTCTCCCCCATCTCCCGTTTTTGACCATTCTCAGAGGGGGTCACCAAGGCACCTCAGCAGCAAGCGCAGACAGGATCAGCGCTTCTCCCCCATCTCCCGTTTTTGACCATTCTCAGAGGGGGTCACCAAGGCACCTCGAGCAGCATGATGCGCAGACAGGATCGGCGCTTCTCCCCCATCTCCCGTTTTTGACCATTCTCAGAGGGGGTCACCAAGGCACCTCAGCAGCAAGCGCAGACAGGATCAGCGCTTCTCCCCCATCTCCCGTTTTTGACCATTCTCAGAGGTGGTGACCAAATCACCTGGCGCACGATTACAGAAACTCAGTTTTCAGAAAAAGGCCGTCCAGAGAAATTCAAGGAGAGGTCGAGCCGAGGACATCCGACCAAGGTCAGCCTTCACTGGGCCTGGTCGGCAGCACACCTGGGTGTGTGTCTGGTTCTCCTGAGTAA
>NW_027635158.1:0-12500 GCF_949748355.1 Melanostigma gelatinosum | reverse complement strand
CTCTGGTAGTCTGGGTCAGTACCAGGACCGCGAAAAAAAAAAGTTAAAGTTGGAAAAGACTTAGAAAAAAAACGAGAAATTGATATCATCCAGGCTCCATCTGTGATGAATGAGGCCGATGTTGGTGCTCTGGCGTGGGCCAGAGATGGTGCGTGACTCCCCCTGGATCTCTGGTAGTCTGGGTCAGTACCAGGACCGCGAAAAAAAAAAGTTAAAGTTGGAAAAGACTTAGAAAAAAAACGATAAACTTGATATCATCCAGGCTCCATCTGTGATGAATGAGGCCGATGTTGGGGCTCTGGCGTGGGCCAGAGATGGTGCGTGACTCCCCCTGGATCTCTGGTAGTCTGGGTCAGTACCAGGACCGCGAAAAAAAAAAGTTAAAGTTGGAAAAGACTTAGAAGAAAAACGAGAAATTGATATCATCCAGGCTCCATCTGTGATGAATGAGGCCGATGTTGGTGCTCTGGCGTGGGCCAGAGATGGTGCGTGACTCCCCCTGGATCTCTGGTAGTCTGGGTCAGTACCAGGACCGCGAAAAAAAAAAGTTAAAGTTGGAAAATACTTAGAAAAAAAACGATAAACTTGATATCATCCAGGCTCCATCTGTGATGAATGAGGCCGATGTTGGGGCTCTGGCGTGGGCCAGAGATGGTGCGTGACTCCCCCTGGATCTCTGGTAGTCTGGGTCAGTACCAGGACCGCGAAAAAAAAAAGTTAAAGTTGGAAAAGACTTAGAAAAAAAACGATAAACTTGATATCATCCAGGCTCCATCTGTGATGAATGAGGCCGATGTTGGGGCTCTGGCGTGGGCCAGAGATGGTGCGTGACTCCCCCTGGATCTCTGGTAGTCTGGGTCAGTACCAGGACCGCGAAAAAAAAAAGTTAAAGTTGGAAAAGACTTAGAAAAAAAACGAGAAATTGATATCATCCAGGCTCCATCTGTGATGAATGAGGCCGATGTTGGTGCTCTGGCGTGGGCCAGAGATGGTGCGTGACTCCCCCTGGATCTCTGGTAGTCTGGGTCAGTACCAGGACCGCGAAAAAAAAAAGTTAAAGTTGGAAAAGACTTAGAAAAAAAACGATAAACTTGATATCATCCAGGCTCCATCTGTGATGAATGAGGCCGATGTTGGGGCTCTGGCGTGGGCCAGAGATGGTGCGTGACTCCCCCTGGATCTCTGGTAGTCTGGGTCAGTACCAGGACCGCGAAAAAAAAAAGTTAAAGTTGGAAAAGACTTAGAAGAAAAACGAGAAATTGATATCATCCAGGCTCCATCTGTGATGAATGAGGCCGATGTTGGTGCTCTGGCGTGGGCCAGAGATGGTGCGTGACTCCCCCTGGATCTCTGGTAGTCTGGGTCAGTACCAGGACCGCGAAAAAAAAAAGTTAAAGTTGGAAAATACTTAGAAAAAAAACGATAAACTTGATATCATCCAGGCTCCATCTGTGATGAATGAGGCCGATGTTGGGGCTCTGGCGTGGGCCAGAGATGGTGCGTGACTCCCCCTGGATCTCTGGTAGTCTGGGTCAGTACCAGGACCGCGAAAAAAAAAAGTTAAAGTTGGAAAAGACTTAGAAAAAAAACGAGAAATTGATATCATCCAGGCTCCATCTGTGATGAATGAGGCCGATGTTGGGGCTCTGGCGTGGGCCAGAGATGGTGCGTGACTCCCCCTGGATCTCTGGTAGTCTGTGTCAGTACCAGGACCGCGAAAATAAAAAGTTAAAGTTGGAAAAGACTTAGAAAAAAAACGAGAAATTGATATCATCCAGGCTCCATCTGTGATGAATGAGGCCGATTTTGAGGCCCCTTCAGCGGATGAGTTTGCAGCAAACACCCGCTGTCTCCACCCTGGAGCTCGGTCGCCCTCCTGTGGACATATTTATGTATTACATGACAAAAAATACTTAGAAAAAAAACGAGAAACTTGATTTCATCCAGGCTCCATCTGTGATGAATGAGGCCGATGTTGGGGCTCTGGCGTGGGCCAGAGATGGTGCGTGACTCCCCCTGGATCTCTGGTAGTCTGTGTCATTACCAGGACCACGAAAATAAAAAGTTAAAGTTGGAAAAGACTTAGAAAAAAAACGAGAAACTTGATTTCATCCAGGCTCCATCTGTGATGAATGAGGCCGGTGTTGGTGCTCTGGCGTGGGCCAGAGATGGTGCGTGACTCCCCCTGGATCTCTGGTAGTCTGTGTCATTACCAGGACCACGAAAATAAAAAGTTAAAGTTGGAAAAGACTTAGAAAAAAAACGAGAAATTGATATCATCCAGGCTCCATCTGTGATGAATGAGGCCGATTTTGAGGCCCCTTCAGCGGATGAGTTTGCAGCAAACACCCGCTGTCTCCACCCTGGAGCTCGGTCGCCCTCCTGTGGACATATTTATGTATTACATGACAAAAAATACTTAGAAAAAAAACGAGAAACTTGATTTCATCCAGGCTCCATCTGTGATGAATGAGGCCGATGTTGGGGCTCTGGCGTGGGCCAGAGATGGTGCGTGACTCCCCCTGGATCTCTGGTAGTCTGGGTCAGTACCAGGACCGCGAAAAAAAAAAGTTAAAGTTGGAAAAGACTTAGAAAAAAAACGATAAACTTGATATCATCCAGGCTCCATCTGTGATGAATGAGGCCGATGTTGGTGCTCTGGCGTGGGCCAGAGATGGTGCGTGACTCCCCCTGGATCTCTGGTAGTCTGGGTCAGTACCAGGACCGCGAAAAAAAAAAGTTAAAGTTGGAAAAGACTTAGAAAAAAAACGATAAACTTGATATCATCCAGGCTCCATCTGTGATGAATGAGGCCGATGTTGGGGCTCTGGCGTGGGCCAGAGATGGTGCGTGACTCCCCCTGGATCTCTGGTAGTCTGGGTCAGTACCAGGACCGCGAAAAAAAAAAGTTAAAGTTGGAAAAGACTTAGAAAAAAAACGATAAACTTGATATCATCCAGGCTCCATCTGTGATGAATGAGGCCGATGTTGGTGCTCTGGCGTGGGCCAGAGATGGTGCGTGACTCCCCCTGGATCTCTGGTAGTCTGGGTCAGTACCAGGACCGCGAAAAAAAAAAGTTAAAGTTGGAAAAGACTTAGAAAAAAAACGATAAACTTGATATCATCCAGGCTCCATCTGTGATGAATGAGGCCGATGTTGGGGCTCTGGCGTGGGCCAGAGATGGTGCGTGACTCCCCCTGGATCTCTGGTAGTCTGGGTCAGTACCAGGACCGCGAAAAAAAAAAGTTAAAGTTGGAAAAGACTTAGAAAAAAAACGAGAAATTGATATCATCCAGGCTCCATCTGTGATGAATGAGGCCGATGTTGGTGCTCTGGCGTGGGCCAGAGATGGTGCGTGACTCCCCCTGGATCTCTGGTAGTCTGGGTCAGTACCAGGACCGCGAAAAAAAAAAGTTAAAGTTGGAAAAGACTTAGAAAAAAAACGATAAACTTGATATCATCCAGGCTCCATCTGTGATGAATGAGGCCGATGTTGGGGCTCTGGCGTGGGCCAGAGATGGTGCGTGACTCCCCCTGGATCTCTGGTAGTCTGTGTCATTACCAGGACCACGAAAATAAAAAGTTAAAGTTGGAAAAGACTTAGAAAAAAACCGAGAAACTTGATTTCATCCAGGCTCCATCTGTGATGAATGAGGCCGATGTTGGGGCTCTGGCGTGGGCCAGAGATGGTGCGTGACTCCCCCTGGATCTCTGGTAGTCTGTGTCATTACCAGGACCGCGAAAAAAAAAAGTTAAAGTTGGAAAATACTTAGAAAAAAAACGAGAAACTTGATTTCATCCAGGCTCCATCTGTGATGAATGAGGCCGGTGTTGGTGCTCTGGCGTGGGCCAGAGATGGTGCGTGACTCCCCCTGGATCTCTGGTAGTCTGTGTCATTACCAGGACCACGAAAATAAAAAGTTAAAGTTGGAAAATACTTAGAAAAAAAACGAGAAACTTGATATCATCCAGGCTCCATCTGTGATGAATGAGGCCGATTTTGAGGCCCCTTCAGCGGATGAGTTTGCAGCAAACACCCGCTGTCTCCACCCTGGAGCTCGGTCGCCCTCCTGTGGACATATTTATGTATTACATGACAAAAAATACTTAGAAAAAAACCGAGAAACTTGATTTCATCCAGGCTCCATCTGTGATGAATGAGGCCGGTGTTGGTGCTCTGGCGTGGGCCAGAGATGGTGCGTGACTCCCCCTGGATCTCTGGTAGTCTGTGTCATTACCAGGACCACGAAAATAAAAAGTTAAAGTTGGAAAAGACTTAGAAAAAAAACGAGAAACTTGATTTCATCCAGGCTCCATCTGTGATGAATGAGGCCGGTGTTGGTGCTCTGGCGTGGGCCAGAGATGGTGCGTGACTCCCCCTGGATCTCTGGTAGTCTGTGTCATTACCAGGACCACGAAAATAAAAAGTTAAAGTTGGAAAAGACTTAGAAAAAAAACGATATACAATGAAGTTGGATTACCAGGACCGCGAAAAAAAAAAGTTAAAGTTGGAAAATACTTAGAAAAATAACGATATACAATGAAGTTGGATTACCAGGACCGCGAAACCAAATTTGGAATACCAGAACCCCGAAACTCTGGGGGCGCTGATGGAGGGTTTTAACCCAGGGAAGGGGCTTAAGTTTCGGGGCCCGGGACCTCGTGGTGCGCGGGGTTACAGGGGTATGTTGCGGAGGTGTCTCTGCGGGGTTTTGGTGCATGGTGGGCGGGTGTGTGGGGGGTGTTGAGGGGGGGGGTGTGTGTGAGGTATTTCCAGCCTGCTTTGGGCCCATATTTTGGGGGGATATGCAGGGTGGTCCAGGCTGGTCCAGGGAGGTCCAGGGAGGCGTTGTGGAGGTGCTTTACCCAGGAATGAAGCATGTTTGGTGGGGTAACAGGTTTTTGGTGTTATTACCCCTTATTACCTGTTTTTCAGCCTGCTTTAAGCGCACATATTGGGGGGAGATGGAGGGTGGTCCAGGGAGGTCCAGGGAGGCGTTGTGGAGGTGCTTTACCCAGGAATGAAGCCTGTTTGGTGGGGTAACATGTTTTTGGTGTTATTACCCCTTATTACCTGTTTTTCAGCCTGCTTTAAGCACACATATTCGGGGGAGATGCGCTGCCGGAGAGTGCATAGTGTTCCAGGGAGGTGTTGTGCAGGTACTCTACCTTAAGAGAGTCCTAGTTACTCCCGCGGTTTACCCGCGCTTCAGCCTGCTTTAAGCGCACATATTGGGGGGAGATGGAGGGTGGTGCAGGGTGATGCAGGGTGGTGCAGGGAGGTCCAGGGTGGCGTTGTGGAGGTGCTTTACCCAGGAATGAAGCCTGTTTGGTGGGGTAACAGGTTTTTGGTGTTATTACCCCTTATTACCTGTTTTTCAGCCTGCTTTAAGCACACATATTGGGGGGAGATGGAGGGTGGTCCAGGGAGGTCCAGGGTGGCGTTGTGGATGTGCTTTACCCAGGAATGAAGCCTGTTTGGTGGGGTAACAGGTTTTTGGTGTTATTACCCGTTATTACCTGTTTTTCAGCCTGCTTTAAGCGCACATATTGGGGGGAGATGCAGGGTGGTGCAGGGTGATGCAGGGTGGTGCAGGGAGGTCCAGGGTGGCGTTGTGGAGGTGCTTTACCCAGGAATGAAGCCTCTTTCCTGGGGTAACATGTTCTGGGTGTTACGACCTCAATATCACTTGCTTTTCAGCCTGTTTAAAGCCCACATATTCGGGGGAGATGAGCAGCAGGAGGGTGCATAGTGTTCCAGGGAGGTGTTGTGCAGGTACTCTACCTTAAGAGAGTCATAGTTACTCCCGCCTTTTACCCGCGCTTCAGCCTGCTTTAAGCGCACATATTGGGGGGAGATGCAGGGTGGTGCAGGGAGGTGCAGGGAGGTCCAGGGTGGCGTTGTGGAGGTGCTTTACCCAGGAATGAAGCCCCTTTCCTGGGGTAACATGTTTTTGGTGTTACGACCTCAATATCACTTGCCTTTCAGCCTGCTTTAAGCCCACATATTGGGGGAGATGAGCTGCAGGAGGGTGCTTAGTGTTCCAGGGATGTGTTGTGCAGGTACTCTACCTTAAGAGAGTCCTAGTTACTCCCGCGGTTTACCCGCGCTTCAGCCTGCTTTAAGCACACATATTGGGAGGAGATGGAGGGTGGTGCAGGGTGGTGCAGGGAGGTCCAGGGTGGCGTTGTGGAGGTGCTTTACCCAGGAATGAAGCCCCTTTCCTGGGGTAACATGTTTTTGGTGTTACGACCTCAATATCACTTGCTTTTCAGCCTGTTTTAAGCCCACATATTCGGGGGAGATGAGCTGCAGGAGGGTGCATAGTGTTCCAGGGAGGTGTTGTGCAGGTACTCTACCTTAAGAGAGTCCTAGTTACTCCCGCCTTTTACCCGCGCTTCAGCCTGCTTTAAGCGCACATATTGGGGGGAGATGGAGGGTGGTGCAGGGTGATGCAGGGTGGTGCAGGGAGGTCCAGGGTGGCGTTGTGGAGGTGCTTTACCCAGGAATGAAGCCTCTTTCCTGGGGTAACATGTTCTGGGTGTTACGACCTCAATATCACTTGCCTTTCAGCCTGCTTTAAGCCCACATATTCGGGGGAGATGAGCTGCAGGAGGGTGCATAGTGTTCCAGGGAGGTGTTGTGCAGGTACTCTACCTTAAGAGAGTCCTAGTTACTCCCGCCTTTTACCCGCGCTTCAGCCTGCTTTAAGCGCACATATTGGGGGGAGATGGAGGGTGGTGCAGAGTGTTCCAGGGAGGCATGCTGGAGGTGCTTTAGCCAGGAATGCAGCCTCTTCCCTGGGGTACCATGTTCTGGAGGCATGCTGGAGGTGCTTTACCCAGGAATGTAGCCCCTTTCCTGGGGTACCATGTTCTGGAGGCATGCTGGATGTGCTTCACCCAGGCATGCAGCCTCTTTCCTGGGGTACCATGTTCTGGGTGTTGCTGGATGTGCTTTACCCAGGCATGAAGCCTCTTTCCTGGGGTGCATGCTGGAGGTAATTTCCCAGGCATGAAGCCTCTTTCCTGGGGTAACATGTTCTGGGTGTTACTACCTCAATATCACTTGCCTTTCAGCCTGCTGTAAGGCCACATATTGGGGGGAGATGAGCTGCAGGAGGGTGCAGAGTGTTCCAGGGAGGCATGCTGGATGTGCTTCACCCAGGCATGCAGCCTCTTTCCTGGGGTACCATGTTCTGGAGGCATGCTGGAGGTGCTTTACCCAGGAATGCAGCCCCTTTCCTGGGGTACCATGTTCTGGAGGCATGCTGGATGTGCTTCACCCAGGCATGCAGCCTCTTTCCTGGGGTGCATGCTGGAGGTGCTTTCCCCAGGCATGAAGCCTCTTTCCTGGGGTAACATGTTCTGGGTGTTACTACCTCAATATCACTTGCTTATCAGCCTGTTTTAAGCCCACATATTCGGGGGAGATGAGCTGCAGGAGGGTGCTTAGTGTTCCAGGGAGGCATGCTGGAGGTGCTTTACCCAGGCATGAAGCCTCTTTTCTGGGGTACCATGTTCTGGGTGTTACTACCTCAATATCACTTGCTTTTCAGCCTGTTTTAAGCCCACATATTCGGGGGAGATGAGCTGCATGAGGGTGCTTAGTGTTCCAGGGAGGTGTTGTGCAGGTACTCTACCTTAAGAGAGTCATAGTTACTCCCGCGGTTTACCCGCGCTTCAGCCTGCTTTAAGCGCACATATTGGGGGGAGATGGAGGGTGGTGCAGGGTGGTGCAGGGAGGTCCAGGGTGGCGTTGTGGAGGTGCTTTACCCAGGAATGAAGCCTCTTTCCTGGGGTAACATGTTCTGGGTGTTACTACCTCAATATCACTTTCTTTTCAGCCTGCTTTAAGCCCACATATTGGGGAGAGATGAGCTGCAGGAGGGTGCATAGTGTTCCAGGGAGGCATGCTGGAGGTGCTTTACCCAGGCATGAAGCCTCTTTCCTGGGGTACCATGTTCTGCAGGCATGCTGGAGGTGCTTTACCCAGGCATGAAGCCTCTTTTCTGGGGTACCATGTTCTGGGTGTTACTACCTCAATATCACTTGCTTTTCAGCCAGCTTTAAGCCCACATATTGGGGGGGAGATGAGATGCAGGAGGGTGCAGAGTGTTCCAGGGAGGCATGCTGGAGGTGCTTTAGCCAGGAATGCAGCCTCTTTTCTGGGGTACCATGTTCTGGGTGTGACTACCTCAATATCACTTTCTTTTCAGCCTGCTTTAAGCCCACATATTGGGGGGAGATGAGCTGCAGGAGGGTGCAGAGTGTTCCAGGGAGGCATGCTGGAGGTGCTTTAGCCAGGAATGCAGCCTCTTTTCTGGGGTACCATGTTCTGGGTGTTACTACCTCAATATCACTTGCTTTTCAGCCAGCTTTAATCCCACATATTGGGGGGGGGGAGATGAGCTGCAGGAGGGTGCAGAGTGTTCCAGGGAGGCATGCTGGAGGTGCTTTAGCCAGGAATGCAGCCTCTTTTCTGGGGTGCATGCTGGATGTGCTTTACCCAGGCATGAAGCCTCTTTCCTGGGGTGCATGCTGGAGGTGCTTTACCCAGGAATGCAGCCTCTTTTCTGGGGTACCATGTTCTGGGTGTTACTACCTCAATATCACTTGCTTTTCAGCCTGTTTTAAGCCCACATATTCGGGGGAGATGAGCTGCATGAGGGTGCTTAGTGTTCCAGGGAGGTGTTGTGCAGGTACTCTACCTTAAGAGAGTCATAGTTACTCCCGCGGTTTACCCGCGCTTCAGCCTGCTTTAAGCGCACATATTGGGGGGAGATGGAGGGTGGTGCAGGGTGGTGCAGGGAGGTCCAGGGTGGCGTTGTGGAGGTGCTTTACCCAGGAATGAAGCCTCTTTCCTGGGGTAACATGTTCTGGGTGTTACTACCTCAATATCACTTTCTTTTCAGCCTGCTTTAAGCCCACATATTGGGGAGAGATGAGCTGCAGGAGGGTGCATAGTGTTCCAGGGAGGCATGCTGGAGGTGCTTTACCCAGGCATGAAGCCTCTTTCCTGGGGTACCATGTTCTGCAGGCATGCTGGAGGTGCTTTACCCAGGCATGAAGCCTCTTTTCTGGGGTACCATGTTCTGGGTGTTACTACCTCAATATCACTTGCTTTTCAGCCAGCTTTAAGCCCACATATTGGGGGGGAGATGAGATGCAGGAGGGTGCAGAGTGTTCCAGGGAGGCATGCTGGAGGTGCTTTAGCCAGGAATGCAGCCTCTTTTCTGGGGTACCATGTTCTGGGTGTGACTACCTCAATATCACTTTCTTTTCAGCCTGCTTTAAGCCCACATATTGGGGGGAGATGAGCTGCAGGAGGGTGCAGAGTGTTCCAGGGAGGCATGCTGGAGGTGCTTTAGCCAGGAATGCAGCCTCTTTTCTGGGGTACCATGTTCTGGGTGTTACTACCTCAATATCACTTGCTTTTCAGCCAGCTTTAATCCCACATATTGGGGGGGGGGAGATGAGCTGCAGGAGGGTGCAGAGTGTTCCAGGGAGGCATGCTGGAGGTGCTTTAGCCAGGAATGCAGCCTCTTTTCTGGGGTGCATGCTGGATGTGCTTTACCCAGGCATGAAGCCTCTTTCCTGGGGTGCATGCTGGAGGTGCTTTACCCAGGAATGCAGCCTCTTTTCTGGGGTACCATGTTCTGGGTGTTACTACCTCAATATCACTTGCTTTTCAGCCTGTTTTAAGCCCACATATTCGGGGGAGATGAGCTGCATGAGGGTGCTTAGTGTTCCAGGGAGGTGTTGTGCAGGTACTCTACCTTAAGAGAGTCATAGTTACTCCCGCGGTTTACCCGCGCTTCAGCCTGCTTTAAGCGCACATATTGGGGGGAGATGGAGGGTGGTGCAGGGTGGTGCAGGGAGGTCCAGGGTGGCGTTGTGGAGGTGCTTTACCCAGGAATGAAGCCTCTTTCCTGGGGTAACATGTTCTGGGTGTTACTACCTCAATATCACTTTCTTTTCAGCCTGCTTTAAGCCCACATATTGGGGAGAGATGAGCTGCAGGAGGGTGCATAGTGTTCCAGGGAGGCATGCTGGAGGTGCTTTACCCAGGCATGAAGCCTCTTTCCTGGGGTACCATGTTCTGCAGGCATGCTGGAGGTGCTTTACCCAGGCATGAAGCCTCTTTTCTGGGGTACCATGTTCTGGGTGTTACTACCTCAATATCACTTGCTTTTCAGCCAGCTTTAAGCCCACATATTGGGGGGGAGATGAGATGCAGGAGGGTGCAGAGTGTTCCAGGGAGGCATGCTGGAGGTGCTTTAGCCAGGAATGCAGCCTCTTTTCTGGGGTACCATGTTCTGGGTGTGACTACCTCAATATCACTTTCTTTTCAGCCTGCTTTAAGCCCACATATTGGGGGGAGATGAGCTGCAGGAGGGTGCAGAGTGTTCCAGGGAGGCATGCTGGAGGTGCTTTAGCCAGGAATGCAGCCTCTTTTCTGGGGTACCATGTTCTGGGTGTTACTACCTCAATATCACTTGCTTTTCAGCCAGCTTTAATCCCACATATTGGGGGGGGGGAGATGAGCTGCAGGAGGGTGCAGAGTGTTCCAGGGAGGCATGCTGGAGGTGCTTTAGCCAGGAATGCAGCCTCTTTTCTGGGGTGCATGCTGGATGTGCTTTACCCAGGCATGAAGCCTCTTTCCTGGGGTGCATGCTGGAGGTGCTTTACCCAGGAATGCAGCCTCTTTTCTGGGGTACCATGTTCTGGGTGTTACTACCTCAATATCACTTGCTTTTCAGCCTGTTTTAAGCCCACATATTCGGGGGAGATGAGCTGCATGAGGGTGCTTAGTGTTCCAGGGAGGTGTTGTGCAGGTACTCTACCTTAAGAGAGTCATAGTTACTCCCGCGGTTTACCCGCGCTTCAGCCTGCTTTAAGCGCACATATTGGGGGGAGATGGAGGGTGGTGCAGGGTGGTGCAGGGAGGTCCAGGGTGGCGTTGTGGAGGTGCTTTACCCAGGAATGAAGCCTCTTTCCTGGGGTAACATGTTCTGGGTGTTACTACCTCAATATCACTTTCTTTTCAGCCTGCTTTAAGCCCACATATTGGGGAGAGATGAGCTGCAGGAGGGTGCATAGTGTTCCAGGGAGGCATGCTGGAGGTGCTT
This sequence comes from Melanostigma gelatinosum, assembly GCF_949748355.1. Classification (NCBI taxonomy): domain Eukaryota; kingdom Metazoa; phylum Chordata; class Actinopteri; order Perciformes; family Zoarcidae; genus Melanostigma; species Melanostigma gelatinosum. The sequence goes on along the minus strand of NW_027635158.1, from coordinate 1,367 downwards.
TACCCAGGCATGAAGCCTCTTTCCTGGGGTACCATGTTCTGCAGGCATGCTGGAGGTGCTTTACCCAGGCATGAAGCCTCTTTTCTGGGGTACCATGTTCTGGGTGTTACTACCTCAATATCACTTGCTTTTCAGCCAGCTTTAAGCCCACATATTGGGGGGGAGATGAGATGCAGGAGGGTGCAGAGTGTTCCAGGGAGGCATGCTGGAGGTGCTTTAGCCAGGAATGCAGCCTCTTTTCTGGGGTACCATGTTCTGGGTGTGACTACCTCAATATCACTTTCTTTTCAGCCTGCTTTAAGCCCACATATTGGGGGGAGATGAGCTGCAGGAGGGTGCAGAGTGTTCCAGGGAGGCATGCTGGAGGTGCTTTAGCCAGGAATGCAGCCTCTTTTCTGGGGTACCATGTTCTGGGTGTTACTACCTCAATATCACTTGCTTTTCAGCCAGCTTTAATCCCACATATTGGGGGGGGGGAGATGAGCTGCAGGAGGGTGCAGAGTGTTCCAGGGAGGCATGCTGGAGGTGCTTTAGCCAGGAATGCAGCCTCTTTTCTGGGGTGCATGCTGGATGTGCTTTACCCAGGCATGAAGCCTCTTTCCTGGGGTGCATGCTGGAGGTGCTTTACCCAGGAATGCAGCCTCTTTTCTGGGGTACCATGTTCTGGGTGTTACTACCTCAATATCACTTGCTTTTCAGCCTGCTTTAAGCCCACATATTGGGGGGGAGATGAGATGCAGGAGGGTGCATAGTGTTCCAGGGAGGCATGCTGGAGGTGCTTTACCCAGGAATGCAGCCTCTTTCCTGGGGTGCATGCTGGATGTGCTTTACCCAGGCATGAAGCCTCTTTCCTGGGGTGCATGCTGGAGGTGCTTTACCCAGGAATGCAGCCTCTTTTCTGGGGTAACATGTTCTGGGTGTTACTACCGCAATATCACTTGCTTTTCAGCCTGCTTTAAGCCCACATATTGGGGGGGAGATGAGATGCAGGAGGGTGCATAGTGTTCCAGGGAGGCATGCTGGAGGTGCTTTACCCAGGAATGCAGCCTCTTTCCTGGGGTGCATGCTGGATGTGCTTTACCCAGGCATGAAGCCTCTTTCCTGGGGTGCATGCTGGAGGTAATTTCCCCAGGCATGAAGCCTCTTTCCTGGGGTACCATGTTCTGGGTGTTACTACCGCAATATCACTTGCTTTTCAGCCTGCTTTAAGCCCACATATTGGGGGGAGATGAGCTGCAGGAGGGTGCATAGTGTTCCAGGGAGGTGTTGTGCAGGTACTTTGCCCAGGAAAGGTGCCCCTTGTCTGGGTGACATGCACTAACCCTACGGCTTACGGCCATACCTCTCTGATGCGCCCGATCTCGTCT
>NW_027635159.1:0-65720 GCF_949748355.1 Melanostigma gelatinosum | reverse complement strand
AAAAAAAAATATTTTTTTAGTTACTTTGGAAAAAAAAATATTTTTTTAGTTACTTTGGAAAAAAAAATATTTTTTTAGTTACTTTGGAAAAAAAAATATTTTTTTAGTTACTTTGGAAAAAAAAATATTTTTTTAGTTACTTTGGAAAAAAAAATATTTTTTTAGTTACTTTGGAAAAAAAATTATTTTTTTAGTTACTTTGGAAAAAAAAATATTTTTTTAGTTACTTTGGAAAAAAAAAATATTTTTTAGTTACTTTGGAAATTTTTTTACTTTTTTTAGTTACTTTGGAAAAAAAAATATTTTTTTAGTTACTTTGGAAAAAAAAATATTTTTTTAGTTACTTTGGAAAAAAAAATATTTTTTTAGTTACTTTGGAAAAAAAAATATTTTTTTAGTTACTTTGGAAATTTTTTTACTTTTTTTAGTTACTTTGGAAAAAAAATATTTTTTTAGTTACTTTGGAAAAAAAAATATTTTTTTAGTTACTTTGGAATTTTTTTACTTTTTTTAGTTACTTTGGAAAAAATTTTACTTTTTTAGTTACTTTGGAAAAAAAAATATTTTTTTAGTTACTTTGGAAAAAAAAATATTTTTTTAGTTACTTTGGAAAAAAAAATATTTTTTTAGTTACTTTGGAAAAAAAAATATTTTTTTAGTTACTTTGGAAAAAAAAATATTTTTTTAGTTACTTTGGAAAAAAAAATATTTTTTTAGTTACTTTGGAAAAAAAAATATTTTTTTAGTTACTTTGGAAAAAAAAATATTTTTTTAGTTACTTTGGAAAAAAATATATTTTTTTAGTTACTTTGGAAAAAAAAATATTTTTTTAGTTACTTTGGAAAAAAAAATATTTTTTTAGTTACTTTGGAAAAAAAAATATTTTTTTAGTTACTTTGGAAAAAAAAATATTTTTTTAGTTACTTTGGAAAAAAAAATATTTTTTTAGTTACTTTGGAAAAAAAAATATTTTTTTAGTTACTTTGGAAAAAAAAATATTTTTTTAGTTACTTTGGAAAAAAAAATATTTTTTTAGTTACTTTGGAAAAAAAAATATTTTTTTAGTTACTTTGGAAAAAAAAAATATTTTTTAGTTACTTTGGAATTTTTTTTACTTTTTTTAGTTACTTTGGAAAAAAAAATATTTTTTTAGTTACTTTGGAAAAAAAAATATTTTTTTAGTTACTTTGGAAAAAAAAATATTTTTTTAGTTACTTTGGAAAAAAAATATTTTTTTAGTTACTTTGGAAAAAAAAATATTTTTTTAGTTACTTTGGAAAAAAATTTACTTTTTTAGTTACTTTGGAAAAAAAAATATTTTTTTAGTTACTTTGGAAAAAAAAATATTTTTTTAGTTACTTTGGAAAAAAAAATATTTTTTTAGTTACTTTGGAAAAAAAAATATTTTTTTAGTTACTTTGGAAAAATTTTTACTTTTTTAGTTACTTTGGAAAAAAAAATATTTTTTTAGTTACTTTGGAAAAAATATATATTTTTTTAGTTACTTTGGAAATTTTTTTACTTTTTTAGTTACTTTGGAAAAAAAAAAAAATTTTTAGTTACTTTGGAAAAAAAAAAATTTTTTTAGTTACTTTGGAAAAAAAAATATTTTTTTAGTTACTTTGGAAAAAAAAATATTTTTTTAGTTACTTTGGAAAAAAAATATTTTTTTAGTTACTTTGGAAAAAATATATATTTTTTTAGTTACTTTGGAAAAAAAAATATTTTTTTAGTTACTTTGGAAAAAAAAATATTTTTTTAGTTACTTTGGAAAAAAAAATATTTTTTTAGTTACTTTGGAAAAAAAATATTTTTTTAGTTACTTTGGAAAAAAATTTTTTTTTTTAGTTACTTTGGAAAAAAAAAATATTTTTTTAGTTACTTTGGAAAAAAAATATTTTTTTAGTTACTTTGGAAAAAAAAATATTTTTTTAGTTACTTTGGAAAAAAAAATATTTTTTTAGTTACTTTGGAAAAAAAAATATTTTTTTAGTTACTTTGGAAAAAAAATATTTTTTTAGTTACTTTGGAAAAAAAAAATATTTTTTAGTTACTTTGGAATTTTTTTTACTTTTTTTAGTTACTTTGGAAAAAAAAAAATTTTTTTAGTTACTTTGGAAAAAAAAATATTTTTTTAGTTACTTTGGAAAAAAAAATATTTTTTTAGTTACTTTGGAAAAAAAAATATTTTTTTAGTTACTTTGGAAATTGTTTTACTTTTTTTAGTTACTTTGGAAAAAAAAATATTTTTTAGTTACTTTGGAAAAAAAAATATTTTTTTAGTTACTTTGGAAATTTTTTTACTTTTTTTAGTTACTTTGGAAAAAAAAAAATTTTTTTAGTTACTTTGGAATTTTTTTTACTTTTTTTAGTTACTTTGGAAAAAAAAAAATTTTTTTAGTTACTTTGGAATTTTTTTTACTTTTTTTAGTTACTTTGGAAAAAAAAATATTTTTTTAGTTACTTTGGAAAAAAAAATATTTTTTTAGTTACTTTGGGAAAAAAAATATTTTTTTAGTTACTTTGGAAAAAAAAAAATATTTTTTTAGTTACTTTGGAAAAAAAAATATTTTTTTAGTTACTTTGGAAAAAAAAATATTTTTTTAGTTACTTTGGAAAAAAAAATATTTTTTTAGTTACTTTGGAAAAAAAATATTTTTTTAGTTACTTTGGAAAAAAAAATATTTTTTTAGTTACTTTGGAAAAAAAATATTTTTTTAGTTACTTTGGAAAAAAAAATATTTTTTTAGTTACTTTGGAAAAAAATTTACTTTTTTAGTTACTTTGGAAAAAAAAATATTTTTTTAGTTACTTTGGAAAAAAAAATATTTTTTTAGTTACTTTGGAAAAAAAAAATATTTTTTTAGTTACTTTGGAAAAAAAAATATTTTTTTAGTTACTTTGGAAAAAAAAATATTTTTTTAGTTACTTTGGAAAAAAAAATATTTTTTTAGTTACTTTGGAAAAAAAAATATTTTTTTAGTTACTTTGGAAAAAAAAATTTTTTTTAGTTACTTTGGAAAAAAAAATATTTTTTTAGTTACTTTGGAAAAAAAAATATTTTTTTAGTTACTTTGGAAAAAAAAATATTTTTTTAGTTACTTTGGAAAAAAAAATATTTTTTTAGTTACTTTGGAAAAAAATTTACTTTTTTAGTTACTTTGGAAAAAAAAATATTTTTTTAGTTACTTTGGAAAAAAAAATATTTTTTTAGTTACTTTGGAAAAAAAAATATTTTTTTAGTTACTTTGGAAAAAAAAATATTTTTTTAGTTACTTTGGAAAAAAAAATATTTTTTTAGTTACTTTGGAATTTTTTTTTACTTTTTTAGTTACTTTGGAAAAAAAAATATTTTTTTAGTTACTTTGGAAAAAATATATATTTTTTTAGTTACTTTGGAAATTTTTTTACTTTTTTAGTTACTTTGGAAAAAAAAATATTTTTTTAGTTACTTTGGAAAAAAAAATAATTTTTTAGTTACTTTGGAAAAAAAAATATTTTTTTAGTTACTTTGGAAAAAAATATATTTTTTTAGTTACTTTGGAAAAAAAAATATTTTTTTAGTTACTTTGGAAAAAAAAATATTTTTTTAGTTACTTTGGAAAACAAAAAAATTTTTTAGTTACTTTGGAAAAAAAAAAATTTTTTAGTTACTTTGGAAAAAAAAATATTTTTTTAGTTACTTTGGAAAAAAAAATATTTTTTTAGTTACTTTGGAAAAAAAAATATTTTTTTAGTTACTTTGGAAAAAAAAATATTTTTTTAGTTACTTTGGAAAAAAAAATATTTTTTTAGTTACTTTGGAAAAAAAAATTTTTTTTTAGTTACTTTGGAAAAAAAAAATTTTTTTTAGTTACTTTGGAAAAAAAAATATTTTTTTAGTTACTTTGGAAAAAAAAATATTTTTTTAGTTACTTTGGAAAAAAAAATATTTTTTTAGTTACTTTGGAAAAAAATATATTTTTTTAGTTACTTTGGAAAAAAAAATATTTTTTTAGTTACTTTGGAAAAAAAAATATTTTTTTAGTTACTTTGGAAAAAAAAATATTTTTTTAGTTACTTTGGAAAAAAAAATATTTTTTTAGTTACTTTGGAAAAAAATTTACTTTTTTAGTTACTTTGGAAAAAAAAATATTTTTTTAGTTACTTTGGAAAAAATATATATTTTTTTAGTTACTTTGGAAATTTTTTTACTTTTTTAGTTACTTTGGAAAAAAAAATATTTTTTTAGTTACTTTGGAAAAAAAAATATTTTTTTAGTTACTTTGGAAAAAAAATTATTTTTTTAGTTACTTTGGAAAAAAAATATTTTTTTAGTTACTTTGGAAAAAAAAATATTTTTTTAGTTACTTTGGAAAAAAAAATATTTTTTTAGTTACTTTGGAAAAAAAAATATTTTTTTAGTTACTTTGGAAAAAAAAATATTTTTTTAGTTACTTTGGAAAAAAAAATATTTTTTTAGTTACTTTGGAAAAAAAAATATTTTTTTAGTTACTTTGGAAAAAAAAATATTTTTTTAGTTACTTTGGAAAAAAAAATATTTTTTTAGTTACTTTGGGAAAAAAAATATTTTTTTAGTTACTTTGGAAAAAAAAATATTTTTTTAGTTACTTTGGAAAAAAAAATATTTTTTTAGTTACTTTGGAAAAAAAAATATTTTTTTAGTTACTTTGGAAAAAAAAATATTTTTTTAGTTACTTTGGAAAAAAAAATATTTTTTTAGTTACTTTGGAAAAAAAAATATTTTTTTAGTTACTTTGGAAAAAGTTTTACTTTTTTAGTTACTTTGGAAAAAAAAATATTTTTTTAGTTACTTTGGAAAAAATATATATTTTTTTAGTTACTTTGGAAAAAATATATATTTTTTTAGTTACTTTGGAATTTTTTTTACTTTTTTAGTTACTTTGGAAAAAAAAATATTTTTTTAGTTACTTTGGAAAAAAAAATATTTTTTTAGTTACTTTGGAAAAAAAAATATTTTTTTAGTTACTTTGGAAAAAGTTTTACTTTTTTAGTTACTTTGGAAAAAAAAATATTTTTTTAGTTACTTTGGAAAAAATATATATATTTTTAGTTACTTTGGAAAAATAATATATTTTTTTAGTTACTTTGGAAATTTTTTTACTTTTTTAGTTACTTTGGAAAAAAAATATTTTTTTAGTTACTTTGGAAAAAAAAATATTTTTTTAGTTACTTTGGAAAAAAAAATATTTTTTTAGTTACTTTGGAAAAAAAAATATTTTTTTAGTTACTTTGGAAAAAAATATATTTTTTTAGTTACTTTGGAAAAAAAAATATTTTTTTAGTTACTTTGGAAAAAAAAATATTTTTTTAGTTACTTTGGAAAAAAAATATTTTTTTAGTTACTTTGGAAAAAAAAATATTTTTTTAGTTACTTTGGAAAAAAAAATATTTTTTTAGTTACTTTGGAAAAAAAATATTTTTTTAGTTACTTTGGAAAAAAAAATATTTTTTTAGTTACTTTGGAAAAAAAAATATTTTTTTAGTTACTTTGGAAAAAAAATATTTTTTTAGTTACTTTGGAAAAAAAAATATTTTTTTAGTTACTTTGGAAAAAAAAATATTTTTTTAGTTACTTTGGAAAAAAAAATATTTTTTTAGTTACTTTGGAAAAAAAAATATTTTTTTAGTTACTTTGGAAAAAAAAATATTTTTTTAGTTACTTTGGAAAAAAAAATATTTTTTTAGTTACTTTGGAAAAAGTTTTACTTTTTTAGTTACTTTGGAAAAAAAAATATTTTTTTAGTTACTTTGGAAAAAATATATATTTTTTTAGTTACTTTGGAAAAAATATATATTTTTTTAGTTACTTTGGAAATTTTTTTACTTTTTTAGTTACTTTGGAAAAAAAAATATTTTTTTAGTTACTTTGGAAAAAAAAATATTTTTTTAGTTACTTTGGAAAAAAAAATATTTTTTTAGTTACTTTGGAAAAAGTTTTACTTTTTTAGTTACTTTGGAAAAAAAAATATTTTTTTAGTTACTTTGGAAAAAATATATATTTTTTTAGTTACTTTGGAAAAAAAATATATTTTTTTAGTTACTTTGGAAATTTTTTTACTTTTTTAGTTACTTTGGAAAAAAAATATTTTTTTAGTTACTTTGGAAAAAAAAATATTTTTTTAGTTACTTTGGAAAAAAAAATATTTTTTTAGTTACTTTGGAAAAAAAAATATTTTTTTAGTTACTTTGGAAAAAAAAATATTTTTTTAGTTACTTTGGAAAAAAAAATATTTTTTTAGTTACTTTGGAAAAAAAAATATTTTTTTAGTTACTTTGGAAAAAAAATATTTTTTTAGTTACTTTGGAAAAAAAAATATTTTTTTAGTTACTTTGGAAAAAAAAATATTTTTTTAGTTACTTTGGAAAAAAAATATTTTTTTAGTTACTTTGGAAAAAAAAATATTTTTTTAGTTACTTTGGAAAAAAAAATATTTTTTTAGTTACTTTGGAAAAAAAAATATTTTTTTAGTTACTTTGGAAAAAAAAATATTTTTTTAGTTACTTTGGAAAAAAAAATATTTTTTTAGTTACTTTGGAAAAAAAAATATTTTTTTAGTTACTTTGGAAAAAAAAATATTTTTTTAGTTACTTTGGAAAAAAAAATATTTTTTTAGTTACTTTGGAAAAAAAAATATTTTTTTAGTTACTTTGGAAAAAGTTTTACTTTTTTAGTTACTTTGGAAAAAAAAATATTTTTTTAGTTACTTTGGAAAAAATATATATTTTTTTAGTTACTTTGGAAAAAATATATATTTTTTTAGTTACTTTGGAAATTTTTTTACTTTTTTAGTTACTTTGGAAAAAAAAATATTTTTTTAGTTACTTTGGAAAAAAAAATATTTTTTTAGTTACTTTGGAAAAAAAAATATTTTTTTAGTTACTTTGGAAAAAATATATATTTTTTTAGTTACTTTGGAAAAAAAATATATTTTTTTAGTTACTTTGGAAATTTTTTTACTTTTTTAGTTACTTTGGAAAAAAAATATTTTTTTAGTTACTTTGGAAAAAAAAATATTTTTTTAGTTACTTTGGAAAAAAAAATATTTTTTTAGTTACTTTGGAAAAAAAAATATTTTTTTAGTTACTTTGGAAAAAAAAATATTTTTTTAGTTACTTTGGAAAAAAAAATATTTTTTTAGTTACTTTGGAAAAAAAAATATTTTTTTAGTTACTTTGGAAAAAAAAATATTTTTTTAGTTACTTTGGAAAAAAAAATATTTTTTTAGTTACTTTGGAAAAAAAAATATTTTTTTAGTTACTTTGGAAAAAAAAATATTTTTTTAGTTACTTTGGAAAAAAAAATATTTTTTTAGTTACTTTGGAAAAAAAAATATTTTTTTAGTTACTTTGGAAAAAGTTTTACTTTTTTAGTTACTTTGGAAAAAAAAATATTTTTTTAGTTACTTTGGAAAAAATATATATTTTTTTAGTTACTTTGGAAAAAATATATATTTTTTTAGTTACTTTGGAATTTTTTTTACTTTTTTAGTTACTTTGGAAAAAAAAATATTTTTTTAGTTACTTTGGAAAAAAAAATATTTTTTTAGTTACTTTGGAAAAAAAAATATTTTTTTAGTTACTTTGGAAAAAGTTTTACTTTTTTAGTTACTTTGGAAAAAAAAATATTTTTTTAGTTACTTTGGAAAAAATATATATATTTTTAGTTACTTTGGAAAAAAAATATATTTTTTTAGTTACTTTGGAAATTTTTTTACTTTTTTAGTTACTTTGGAAAAAAAATATTTTTTTAGTTACTTTGGAAAAAAAAATATTTTTTTAGTTACTTTGGAAAAAAAAATATTTTTTTAGTTACTTTGGAAAAAAAAATATTTTTTTAGTTACTTTGGAAAAAAAAATATTTTTTTAGTTACTTTGGAAAAAAAAATATTTTTTTAGTTACTTTGGAAAAAAAAATATTTTTTTAGTTACTTTGGAAAAAAAATATTTTTTTAGTTACTTTGGAAAAAAAAATATTTTTTTAGTTACTTTGGAAAAAAAAATATTTTTTTAGTTACTTTGGAAAAAAAATATTTTTTTAGTTACTTTGGAAAAAAAAATATTTTTTTAGTTACTTTGGAAAAAAAAATATTTTTTTAGTTACTTTGGAAAAAAAAATATTTTTTTAGTTACTTTGGAAAAAAAAATATTTTTTTAGTTACTTTGGAAAAAAAAATATTTTTTTAGTTACTTTGGAAAAAAAAATATTTTTTTAGTTACTTTGGAAAAAAAAATATTTTTTTAGTTACTTTGGAAAAAAAAATATTTTTTTAGTTACTTTGGAAAAAAAAATATTTTTTTAGTTACTTTGGAAAAAGTTTTACTTTTTTAGTTACTTTGGAAAAAAAAATATTTTTTTAGTTACTTTGGAAAAAATATATATTTTTTTAGTTACTTTGGAAAAAATATATATTTTTTTAGTTACTTTGGAAATTTTTTTACTTTTTTAGTTACTTTGGAAAAAAAAATATTTTTTTAGTTACTTTGGAAAAAAAAATATTTTTTTAGTTACTTTGGAAAAAAAAATATTTTTTTAGTTACTTTGGAAAAAGTTTTACTTTTTTAGTTACTTTGGAAAAAAAAATATTTTTTTAGTTACTTTGGAAAAAATATATATTTTTTTAGTTACTTTGGAAAAAAAATATATTTTTTTAGTTACTTTGGAATTTTTTTTACTTTTTTAGTTACTTTGGAAAAAAAATATTTTTTTAGTTACTTTGGAAAAAAAAATATTTTTTTAGTTACTTTGGAAAAAAAAATATTTTTTTAGTTACTTTGGAAAAAAAAATATTTTTTTAGTTACTTTGGAAAAAAAAATATTTTTTTAGTTACTTTGGAAAAAAAAATATTTTTTTAGTTACTTTGGAAAAAAAATATTTTTTTAGTTACTTTGGAAAAAAAAATATTTTTTTAGTTACTTTGGAAAAAAAAATATTTTTTTAGTTACTTTGGAAAAAAAATATTTTTTTAGTTACTTTGGAAAAAAAAATATTTTTTTAGTTACTTTGGAAAAAAAATATTTTTTTAGTTACTTTGGAAAAAAAAATATTTTTTTAGTTACTTTGGGAAAAAAAATATTTTTTTAGTTACTTTGGAAAAAAAAAATATTTTTTTAGTTACTTTGGAAAAAAAAATATTTTTTTAGTTACTTTGGAAAAAAAAATATTTTTTTAGTTACTTTGGAAAAAAAAATATTTTTTTAGTTACTTTGGAAAAAAAAATATTTTTTTAGTTACTTTGGAAAAAAAAATATTTTTTTAGTTACTTTGGAAAAAAAATATTTTTTTAGTTACTTTGGAAAAAAAAATATTTTTTTTAGTTACTTTGGAAAAAAAAATATTTTTTTAGTTACTTTGGAAAAAAATATTTTTTTTAGTTACTTTAAAAATAAATATTTTTTTAGTTACTTTGGAAAAAAATATTTTTTTAGTTACTTTGGAAAAAAAAATATTTTTTTAGTTACTTTGGAAAAAAAAATATTTTTTTAGTTACTTTGGAAAAATTTTTACTTTTTTAGTTACTTTGGAAAAAAAAATATTTTTTTAGTTACTTTGGAAAAAATATATATTTTTTTAGTTACTTTGGAAATTTTTTTTACTTTTTTAGTTACTTTGGAAAAAAAAATATTTTTTTAGTTACTTTGGAAAAAAAAATATTTTTTTAGTTACTTTGGAAAAAAAAATATTTTTTTAGTTACTTTGGAAAAAAAAATATTTTTTTAGTTACTTTGGAAAAAAAAATATTTTTTTAGTTACTTTGGAAAAAAAAATATTTTTTTAGTTACTTTGGAAAAAAAAATATTTTTTTAGTTACTTTGGAAAAAAAAATATTTTTTTAGTTACTTTGGAAAAAAAAATATTTTTTTAGTTACTTTGGAAAAAAAAATATTTTTTTAGTTACTTTGGAAAAAAAAATATTTTTTTAGTTACTTTGGAAAAAAAAATATTTTTTTAGTTACTTTGGAAAAAAATATATTTTTTTAGTTACTTTGGAAAAAAAAATATTTTTTTAGTTACTTTAAAAATAAATATTTTTTTAGTTACTTTGGAATTTTTTTTACTTTTTTAGTTACTTTGGAAAAAAAAATATTTTTTTAGTTACTTTGGAAAAAAAAATATTTTTTTAGTTACTTTGGAAAAAAAAATATTTTTTTAGTTACTTTGGAAAAAAAAATATTTTTTTAGTTACTTTGGAAAAAAAAATATTTTTTTAGTTACTTTGGAAAAAAATATATTTTTTTAGTTACTTTGGAAAAAAATATATTTTTTTAGTTACTTTGGAAAAAAAAATATTTTTTTAGTTACTTTGGAAAAAAAATATTTTTTTAGTTACTTTGGAAAAAAAAATATTTTTTTAGTTACTTTGGAAAAAAAAATATTTTTTTAGTTACTTTGGAAAAAAAAATATTTTTTTAGTTACTTTGGAAAAAAAAATATTTTTTTAGTTACTTTGGAAAAAAAATATTTTTTTAGTTACTTTGGAAAAAAAAATATTTTTTTAGTTACTTTGGAAAAAAAAATATTTTTTTAGTTACTTTGGAAAAAAAAATATTTTTTAGTTACTTTGGAAAAAAAAATATTTTTTTAGTTACTTTGGAAAAAAAAATATTTTTTTAGTTACTTTGGAAAAAAAAATTTTTTTTAGTTACTTTGGAAAAAAAAATATTTTTTTAGTTACTTTGGAAAAAAAAAATATTTTTTTAGTTACTTTGGAAAAAAAAATATTTTTTTAGTTACTTTGGAAAAAAAAAATTTTTTTTAGTTACTTTGGAAAAAAAAAAAATTTTTTAGTTACTTTGGAAAAAAAATATATTTTTTTAGTTACTTTGGAAAAAATATTTTTTTTTAGTTACTTTGGAAAAAAATATATTTTTTTAGTTACTTTGGAAAAAAAAATATTTTTTTAGTTACTTTGGAAAAAAAAATATTTTTTTAGTTACTTTGGAAAAAAATTTACTTTTTTAGTTACTTTGGAAAAAAAAATATTTTTTTAGTTACTTTGGAAAAAAAATATTTTTTTAGTTACTTTGGAAAAAAAAATATTTTTTTAGTTACTTTGGAAAAAAAAATATTTTTTTAGTTACTTTGGAAAAAAAAATATTTTTTTAGTTACTTTGGAAAAAAAAATTTTTTTTTAGTTACTTTGGAAAAAAAAATTTTTTTTTAGTTACTTTGGAAAAAAAAATATTTTTTTAGTTACTTTGGAAAAAAAAATATTTTTTTAGTTACTTTGGAAAAAAAAATATTTTTTTAGTTACTTTGGAAAAAAAAATATTTTTTTAGTTACTTTGGAAAAAAAAATATTTTTTTAGTTACTTTGGAAAAAAAATATTTTTTTAGTTACTTTGGAAAAAAAAATATTTTTTTAGTTACTTTGGAAAAAAAAAATATTTTTTTAGTTACTTTGGAAAAAAAAATATTTTTTTAGTTACTTTGGAAAAAAATTTACTTTTTTAGTTACTTTGGAAAAAAAAATTTTTTTTAGTTACTTTGGAAAAAAAATTTTTTTTTAGTTACTTTGGAAAAAAAAATATTTTTTTAGTTACTTTGGAAAAAAAATATTTTTTTAGTTACTTTGGAAAAAAAATTATTTTTTAGTTACTTTGGAAAAAAAATTATTTTTTTGTTACTTTGGAAAAAAAAATATTTTTTTAGTTACTTTGGAAAAAAAAATATTTTTTTAGTTACTTTGGAAAAAAAAATATTTTTTTAGTTACTTTGGAAAAAAAAATATTTTTTTAGTTACTTTGGAAAATTTTTTACTTTTTTAGTTACTTTGGAAAAAAAAATATTTTTTTAGTTACTTTGGAAAAAAAAATATTTTTTTAGTTACTTTGGAAAAAAAATATTTTTTTAGTTACTTTGGAAAAAAAAATATTTTTTTAGTTACTTTGGAAAAAAAAATATTTTTTTAGTTACTTTGGAAAAAAATTTACTTTTTTAGTTACTTTGGAAAAAAAATATTTTTTTAGTTACTTTGGAAAAAAAAATATTTTTTTAGTTACTTTGGAAAAAAAATATTTTTTTAGTTACTTTGGAAAAAAAAATATTTTTTTAGTTACTTTGGAAAAAAAATATTTTTTTAGTTACTTTGGAAAAAAAATATTTTTTTAGTTACTTTGGAAAAAAAAATATTTTTTTAGTTACTTTGGAAAAAAAAATATTTTTTTAGTTACTTTGGAAAAAAAAATATTTTTTTAGTTACTTTGGAAAAAAAATATTTTTTTAGTTACTTTGGAAAAAAAATATTTTTTTAGTTACTTTGGAAAAAAAAATATTTTTTTAGTTACTTTGGGAAAAAAAATATTTTTTTAGTTACTTTGGAAAAAAAAATATTTTTTTAGTTACTTTGGAAAAAAAAATATTTTTTTAGTTACTTTGGAAAAAAAAATATTTTTTTAGTTACTTTGGAAAAAAAATATTTTTTTAGTTACTTTGGAAAAAAAAATATTTTTTTAGTTACTTTGGAAAAAAATATATTTTTTTAGTTACTTTGGAAAAAAAATATTTTTTTAGTTACTTTGGAAAAAAAAATATTTTTTTAGTTACTTTGGAAAAAAAAATATTTTTTTAGTTACTTTGGAAAAACAAATATTTTTTTAGTTACTTTGGAAAAAAAAATATTTTTTTAGTTACTTTGGAAAAAAAAATATTTTTTTAGTTACTTTGGAAAAAAAAATATTTTTTTAGTTACTTTGGAAAAAAAAATATTTTTTTAGTTACTTTGGAAAAAAAAAATATTTTTTTAGTTACTTTGGAAAAAAAAATATTTTTTTAGTTACTTTGGAAAAAAATATATATTTTTAGTTACTTTGGAAAAAAAAATATTTTTTTAGTTACTTTGGAAAAAAAATATTTTTTTAGTTACTTTGGAAAAAAAATATTTTTTTAGTTACTTTGGAAAAAAATATATTTTTTTAGTTACTTTGGAAAAAAAATATTTTTTTAGTTACTTTGGAAAAAAAAATATTTTTTTAGTTACTTTGGAAAAAAATTTACTTTTTTAGTTACTTTGGAAAAAAAAATATTTTTTTTAGTTACTTTGGAAAAAAAAAATTTTTTTAGTTACTTTGGAAAAAAAAATTTTTTTTTAGTTACTTTGGAAAAAAAAATATTTTTTTAGTTACTTTGGAAAAAAAATATTTTTTTAGTTACTTTGGAAAAAAAATATTTTTTTAGTTACTTTGGAAAAAAATATATTTTTTTAGTTACTTTGGAAAAAAAATATTTTTTTAGTTACTTTGGAAAAAAATATATTTTTTTAGTTACTTTGGAAAAAAAAATATTTTTTTAGTTACTTTGGAAAAAAAAATATTTTTTTAGTTACTTTGGAAAAAAATTTACTTTTTTAGTTACTTTGGAAAAAAAAATATATATTTTTAGTTACTTTGGAAAAAAAAATATTTTTTTAGTTACTTTGGAAAAAAATTTACTTTTTTAGTTACTTTGGAAAAAAAAATATTTTTTTAGTTACTTTGGAAAAAAAAATATTTTTTTAGTTACTTTGGAAAAAAAAATATTTTTTTAGTTACTTTGGAAAAAAAAATATTTTTTTAGTTACTTTGGAAAAAAAATTATTTTTTAGTTACTTTGGAAAAAAAAAAATTTTTTAGTTACTTTGGAAAAAAAAATATTTTTTTAGTTACTTTGGAAAAAAAAATATTTTTTTAGTTACTTTGGAAAAAAAAATATTTTTTTAGTTACTTTGGAAAAAAAAATATTTTTTTAGTTACTTTGGAAAAAATTTTACTTTTTTAGTTACTTTGGGAAAAAAAATATTTTTTTAGTTACTTTGGAAAAAAAAATATTTTTTTAGTTACTTTGGAAAAAAAATATTTTTTTAGTTACTTTGGAAAAAAAATATTTTTTTAGTTACTTTGGAAAAAAAAATATTTTTTTAGTTACTTTGGAAAAAAATTTACTTTTTTAGTTACTTTGGAAAAAAAAATATTTTTTTAGTTGCTTTGGAAAAAAAAATATTTTTTTAGTTACTTTGGAAAAAAAATATTTTTTTAGTTACTTTGGAAAAAACAATATTTTTTTAGTTACTTTGGAAAAAAAATATTTTTTTAGTTACTTTGGAAAAAAAAATATTTTTTTAGTTACTTTGGAAAAAAAAATATTTTTTTAGTTACTTTGGAAAAAAAAATATTTTTTTAGTTAATTTGGAAAAAAAAATATTTTTTTAGTTACTTTGGAAAAAAAAATATTTTTTTAGTTACTTTGGAAAAAAAAATATTTTTTTAGTTACTTTGGAAAAAAAAATATTTTTTTAGTTACTTTGGAAAAAAAAATATTTTTTTAGTTACTTTGGAAAAAAAAATATTTTTTTAGTTACTTTGGAAAAAAAAATATTTTTTTAGTTACTTTGGAAAAAAAAATATTTTTTTAGTTACTTTGGAAAAAAATATATTTTTTTAGTTACTTTGGAAAAAAAAATATTTTTTTAGTTACTTTGGAAAAAAAATATTTTTTTAGTTACTTTGGAAAAAAAATATTTTTTTAGTTACTTTGGAAAAAAATATATTTTTTTAGTTACTTTGGAAAAAAAAATATTTTTTTAGTTACTTTGGAAAAAAAAATATTTTTTTAGTTACTTTGGAAAAAAATTTACTTTTTTAGTTACTTTGGAAAAAAAAATATTTTTTTTAGTTACTTTGGAAAAAAAATATTTTTTTAGTTACTTTGGAAAAAAAAATATTTTTTTAGTTACTTTGGAAAAAAAAATATTTTTTTAGTTACTTTGGAAAAAAAATATTTTTTTAGTTACTTTGGAAAAAAAAATATATTTTTAGTTACTTTGGAAAAAAAATATTTTTTTAGTTACTTTGGAAAAAAAAAAATTTTTTTAGTTACTTTGGAAAAAAAAAAATTTTTTTAGTTACTTTGGAAAAAAAAAAATTTTTTAGTTACTTTGGAAAAAAAAATTTTTTTTAGTTACTTTGGAAAAAAAAAATTTTTTTTAGTTACTTTGGAAAAAAAAATATTTTTTTAGTTACTTTGGAAAAAAAAATATTTTTTTAGTTACTTTGGAAAAAAAAATATTTTTTTAGTTACTTTGGAAAAAAAAATATTTTTTTAGTTACTTTGGAAAAATTTTTACTTTTTTAGTTACTTTGGAAAAAAAAATATTTTTTTAGTTACTTTGGAAAAAAAAATATTTTTTTAGTTACTTTGGAAAAAAAATATTTTTTTAGTTACTTTGGAAAAAAAAATATTTTTTTAGTTACTTTGGAAAAAAAAATATTTTTTTAGTTACTTTGGAAAAAAATTTACTTTTTTAGTTACTTTGGAAAAAAAAATATTTTTTTAGTTACTTTGGAAAAAAAAATATTTTTTTAGTTACTTTGGAAAAAAAATATTTTTTTAGTTACTTTGGAAAAAAAAATATTTTTTTAGTTACTTTGGAAAAAAAATATTTTTTTAGTTACTTTGGAAAAAAAAATATTTTTTTAGTTACTTTGGAAAAAAAATATTTTTTTAGTTACTTTGGAAAAAAAATATTTTTTTAGTTACTTTGGAAAAAAAAATATTTTTTTAGTTACTTTGGGAAAAAAAATATTTTTTTAGTTACTTTGGAAAAAAAAATATTTTTTTAGTTACTTTGGAAAAAAAATATTTTTTTAGTTACTTTGGAAAAAAAAATATTTTTTTAGTTACTTTGGAAAAAAAATATTTTTTTAGTTACTTTGGAAAAAAAAATATTTTTTTAGTTACTTTGGAAAAAAATATATTTTTTTAGTTACTTTGGAAAAAAAATATTTTTTTAGTTACTTTGGAAAAAAAAATATTTTTTTAGTTACTTTGTAAAAAAAAATATTTTTTTAGTTACTTTGGAAAAAAAAATATTTTTTTAGTTACTTTGGAAAAAAAAATATTTTTTTAGTTACTTTGGAAAAAAAAATATTTTTTTAGTTACTTTGGAAAAAAAAATATTTTTTTAGTTACTTTGGAAAAAAAAATATTTTTTTAGTTACTTTGGAAAAAAAAAATATTTTTTTAGTTACTTTGGAAAAAAAAATATTTTTTTAGTTACTTTGGAAAAAAATATATATTTTTAGTTACTTTGGAAAAAAAAATATTTTTTTAGTTACTTTGGAAAAAAAATATTTTTTTAGTTACTTTGGAAAAAAAATATTTTTTTAGTTACTTTGGAAAAAAATATATTTTTTTAGTTACTTTGGAAAAAAAAATATTTTTTTAGTTACTTTGGAAAAAAAAATATTTTTTTAGTTACTTTGGAAAAAAATTTACTTTTTTAGTTACTTTGGAAAAAAAAATATTTTTTTTAGTTACTTTGGAAAAAAAATATTTTTTTAGTTACTTTGGAAAAAAAAATATTTTTTTAGTTACTTTGGAAAAAAAAATATTTTTTTAGTTACTTTGGAAAAAAAATATTTTTTTAGTTACTTTGGAAAAAAAAATATTTTTTTAGTTACTTTGGAAAAAAAATATTTTTTTAGTTACTTTGGAAAAAAAAAAATTTTTTTAGTTACTTTGGAAAAAAAAAAATTTTTTTAGTTACTTTGGAAAAAAAAAAAATTTTTTAGTTACTTTGGAAAAAAAAAATTTTTTTTTAGTTACTTTGGAAAAAAAAATATTTTTTTAGTTACTTTGGAAAAAAAATATTTTTTTAGTTACTTTGGAAAAAAAATATTTTTTTAGTTACTTTGGAAAAAAATATATTTTTTTAGTTACTTTGGAAAAAAAATATTTTTTTAGTTACTTTGGAAAAAAATATATTTTTTTAGTTACTTTGGAAAAAAAAATATTTTTTTAGTTACTTTGGAAAAAAAAATATTTTTTTAGTTACTTTGGAAAAAAATTTACTTTTTTAGTTACTTTGGAAAAAAAAATATATTTTTTTAGTTACTTTGGAAAAAAAAATATTTTTTTAGTTACTTTGGAAAAAAATTTACTTTTTTAGTTACTTTGGAAAAAAAAATATTTTTTTAGTTACTTTGGAAAAAAAAATATTTTTTTAGTTACTTTGGAAAAAAAAATATTTTTTTAGTTACTTTGGAAAAAAAAATATTTTTTTAGTTACTTTGGAAAAAAAATTATTTTTTAGTTACTTTGGAAAAAAAAAAATTTTTTAGTTACTTTGGAAAAAAAAATATTTTTTTAGTTACTTTGGAAAAAAAAAAATTTTTTTAGTTACTTTGGAAAAAAAAATATTTTTTTAGTTACTTTGGAAAAAAAAATATTTTTTTAGTTACTTTGGAAAAAATTTTACTTTTTTAGTTACTTTGGGAAAAAAAATATTTTTTTAGTTACTTTGGAAAAAAAAATATTTTTTTAGTTACTTTGGAAAAAAAATATTTTTTTAGTTACTTTGGAAAAAAAATATTTTTTTAGTTACTTTGGAAAAAAAAATATTTTTTTAGTTACTTTGGAAAAAAATTTACTTTTTTAGTTACTTTGGAAAAAAAAATATTTTTTTAGTTGCTTTGGAAAAAAAAATATTTTTTTAGTTACTTTGGAAAAAAAATATTTTTTTAGTTACTTTGGAAAAAACAATATTTTTTTAGTTACTTTGGAAAAAAAATATTTTTTTAGTTACTTTGGAAAAAAAAATATTTTTTTAGTTACTTTGGAAAAAAAAATATTTTTTTAGTTACTTTGGAAAAAAAAATATTTTTTTAGTTAATTTGGAAAAAAAAATATTTTTTTAGTTACTTTGGAAAAAAAAATATTTTTTTAGTTACTTTGGAAAAAAAAATATTTTTTTAGTTACTTTGGAAAAAAAAATATTTTTTTAGTTACTTTGGAAAAAAAAATATTTTTTTAGTTACTTTGGAAAAAAAAATATTTTTTTAGTTACTTTGGAAAAAAAAATATTTTTTTAGTTACTTTGGAAAAAAAAATATTTTTTTAGTTACTTTGGAAAAAAATATATTTTTTTAGTTACTTTGGAAAAAAAAATATTTTTTTAGTTACTTTGGAAAAAAAATATTTTTTTAGTTACTTTGGAAAAAAAATATTTTTTTAGTTACTTTGGAAAAAAATATATTTTTTTAGTTACTTTGGAAAAAAAAATATTTTTTTAGTTACTTTGGAAAAAAAAATATTTTTTTAGTTACTTTGGAAAAAAATTTACTTTTTTAGTTACTTTGGAAAAAAAAATATTTTTTTTAGTTACTTTGGAAAAAAAATATTTTTTTAGTTACTTTGGAAAAAAAAATATTTTTTTAGTTACTTTGGAAAAAAAAATATTTTTTTAGTTACTTTGGAAAAAAAATATTTTTTTAGTTACTTTGGAAAAAAAAATATATTTTTAGTTACTTTGGAAAAAAAATATTTTTTTAGTTACTTTGGAAAAAAAAATATTTTTTTAGTTACTTTGGAAAAAAAAAAAATTTTTTAGTTACTTTGGAAAAAAAAATATTTTTTTAGTTACTTTGGAAAAAAAAATATTTTTTTAGTTACTTTGGAAAAAAAAATATTTTTTTAGTTAATTTGGAAAAAAAAATATTTTTTTAGTTACTTTGGAAAAAAAAATATTTTTTTAGTTACTTTGGAAAAAAAAATATTTTTTTAGTTACTTTGGAAAAAAAAATATTTTTTTAGTTACTTTGGAAAAAAAAATATTTTTTTAGTTACTTTGGAAAAAAAAATATTTTTTTAGTTACTTTGGAAAAAAAAATATTTTTTTAGTTACTTTGGAAAAAAAAATATTTTTTTAGTTACTTTGGAAAAAAATATATTTTTTTAGTTACTTTGGAAAAAAAAATATTTTTTTAGTTACTTTGGAAAAAAAATATTTTTTTAGTTACTTTGGAAAAAAAATATTTTTTTAGTTACTTTGGAAAAAAATATATTTTTTTAGTTACTTTGGAAAAAAAAATATTTTTTTAGTTACTTTGGAAAAAAAAATATTTTTTTAGTTACTTTGGAAAAAAATTTACTTTTTTAGTTACTTTGGAAAAAAAAATATTTTTTTTAGTTACTTTGGAAAAAAAATATTTTTTTAGTTACTTTGGAAAAAAAAATATTTTTTTAGTTACTTTGGAAAAAAAAATATTTTTTTAGTTACTTTGGAAAAAAAATATTTTTTTAGTTACTTTGGAAAAAAAAATATATTTTTAGTTACTTTGGAAAAAAAATATTTTTTTAGTTACTTTGGAAAAAAAAATATTTTTTTAGTTACTTTGGAAAAAAAAAAAATTTTTTAGTTACTTTGGAAAAAAAAAAAATTTTTTAGTTACTTTGGAAAAAAAAATTTTTTTTTAGTTACTTTGGAAAAAAAAAATTTTTTTTAGTTACTTTGGAAAAAAAAATATTTTTTTAGTTACTTTGGAAAAAAAAAATTTTTTTAGTTACTTTGGAAAAAAAAATATTTTTTTAGTTACTTTGGAAAAAAAAATATTTTTTTAGTTACTTTGGAAAAAAAAATATTTTTTTAGTTACTTTGGGAAAAAAAATATTTTTTTAGTTACTTTGGAAAAAAAAATATTTTTTTAGTTACTTTGGAAAAAATTTTTTTTTTTAGTTACTTTGGAAAAAAATATATTTTTTTAGTTACTTTGGAAAAAAAAATATTTTTTTAGTTACTTTGGAAAAAAAAATATTTTTTTAGTTACTTTGGAAAAAAATTTACTTTTTTAGTTACTTTGGATAAAAAAATATTTTTTTAGTTACTTTGGAAAAAAAAATATTTTTTTAGTTACTTTGGAAAAAAAAATATTTTTTTAGTTACTTTGGAAAAAAAAATATTTTTTTAGTTACTTTGGAAAAAAAATTATTTTTTAGTTACTTTGGAAAAAAAAAAATTTTTTAGTTACTTTGGAAAAAAAAATATTTTTTTAGTTACTTTGGAAAAAAAAATATTTTTTTAGTTACTTTGGAAAAAAAAATATTTTTTTAGTTACTTTGGAAAAAAAAATATTTTTTTAGTTACTTTGGAAAAAATTTTACTTTTTTAGTTACTTTGGGAAAAAAAATATTTTTTTAGTTACTTTGGAAAAAAAAATATTTTTTTAGTTACTTTGGAAAAAAAATATTTTTTTAGTTACTTTGGAAAAAAAAATATTTTTTTAGTTACTTTGGAAAAAAAAATATTTTTTTAGTTACTTTGGAAAAAAATTTACTTTTTTAGTTACTTTGGAAAAAAAAATATTTTTTTAGTTGCTTTGGAAAAAAAAATATTTTTTTAGTTACTTTGGAAAAAAAATATTTTTTTAGTTACTTTGGAAAAAAAAATATTTTTTTAGTTACTTTGGAAAAAAAAATATTTTTTTAGTTACTTTGGAAAAAAAAATATTTTTTTAGTTACTTTGGAAAAAAAAATATTTTTTTAGTTACTTTGGAAAAAAAAATATTTTTTTAGTTACTTTGGAAAAAAAAATATTTTTTTAGTTACTTTGGAAAAAAAAATATTTTTTTAGTTACTTTGGAAAAAAAAATATTTTTTTTGTTACTTTGGAAAAAAAAATATTTTTTTAGTTACTTTGGAAAAAAAAATATTTTTTTTGTTACTTTGGAAAAAAATATATTTTTTTAGTTACTTTGGAATTTTTTTTACTTTTTTTAGTTACTTTGGAAAAAAAAATATTTTTTTAGTTACTTTGGAAAAAAAAAATTTTTTTTAGTTACTTTGGAAAAAAAAAATTTTTTTTAGTTACTTTGGAAAAAAAAAAAATTTTTTAGTTACTTTGGAAAAAAAAATATTTTTTTAGTTACTTTGGAAAAAAAAATATTTTTTTAGTTACTTTGGAAAAAAAAATATTTTTTTAGTTACTTTGGAAAAAAAAATATTTTTTTAGTTACTTTGGAAAAAAAAATATTTTTTTAGTTACTTTGGAAAAAAAAATATTTTTTTAGTTACTTTGGAAAAAAAAATATTTTTTTAGTTACTTTGGAAAAAAAAATATTTTTTTAGTTACTTTGGAAAAAAATTTACTTTTTTAGTTACTTTGGAAAAAAAAATATTTTTTTAGTTACTTTGGAAAAAAAAATATTTTTTTAGTTACTTTGGAAAAAAAAATATTTTTTTAGTTACTTTGGAAAAAAAAATATTTTTTTAGTTACTTTGGAAAAAAAAATATTTTTTTAGTTACTTTGGAATTTTTTTTACTTTTTTAGTTACTTTGGAAAAAAAAATATTTTTTTAGTTACTTTGGAAAAAATATATATATTTTTAGTTACTTTGGAAATTTTTTTACTTTTTTAGTTACTTTGGAAAAAAAAATATTTTTTTAGTTACTTTGGAAAAAAAAATATTTTTTTAGTTACTTTGGAAAAAAAAATATTTTTTTAGTTACTTTGGAAAAAAAAATATTTTTTTAGTTACTTTGGAAAAAAATATATTTTTTTAGTTACTTTGGAAAAAATATATATTTTTTTAGTTACTTTGGAAAAAAAAATATTTTTTTAGTTACTTTGGAAAAAAAATTATTTTTTTAGTTACTTTGGAAAAAAAAATATTTTTTTAGTTACTTTGGAAAAAAAAATATTTTTTTAGTTACTTTGGAAAAAAAAATATTTTTTTAGTTACTTTGGAAAAAAAAATATTTTTTTAGTTACTTTGGAAAAAAAAATATTTTTTTAGTTACTTTGGAAAAAAAAATATTTTTTTAGTTACTTTGGAAAAAAAAATATTTTTTTAGTTACTTTGGAAAAAAAAATATTTTTTTAGTTACTTTGGAAAAAAAATTATTTTTTTAGTTACTTTGGAAAAAAAAATATTTTTTTAGTTACTTTAAAAATAAATATTTTTTAGTTACTTTGGAATTTTTTTTACTTTTTTAGTTACTTTGGAAAAAAAAAATTTTTTTTAGTTACTTTGGAAAAAAAAATATTTTTTTAGTTACTTTGGAAAAAAAAATATTTTTTTTGTTACTTTGGAAAAAAAAATATTTTTTTAGTTACTTTGGAAAAAAAAATATTTTTTTAGTTACTTTGGAAATTTTTTTACTTTTTTTAGTTACTTTGGAAAAAAAAATATTTTTTTAGTTACTTTGGAATTTTTTTTACTTTTTTTAGTTACTTTGGAAAAAAAATATTTTTTTAGTTACTTTGGAAAAAAAAATATTTTTTTAGTTACTTTGGAAAAAAAAATATTTTTTTAGTTACTTTGGAAAAAAAAATATTTTTTTAGTTACTTTGGAAAAAAAAATATTTTTTTAGTTACTTTGGAAAAAAATATATTTTTTTAGTTACTTTGGAAAAAAAAATATTTTTTTAGTTACTTTGGAAAAAAAATATTTTTTTAGTTACTTTGGAAAAAAAATATTTTTTTAGTTACTTTGGAAAAAAATATATTTTTTTAGTTACTTTGGAAAAAAAAATATTTTTTTAGTTACTTTGGAAAAAAAAATATTTTTTTAGTTACTTTGGAAAAAAATTTACTTTTTTAGTTACTTTGGAAAAAAAATATTTTTTTTAGTTACTTTGGAAAAAAAATATTTTTTTAGTTACTTTGGAAAAAAAAATATTTTTTTAGTTACTTTGGAAAAAAAAATATTTTTTTAGTTACTTTGGAAAAAAAATATTTTTTTAGTTACTTTGGAAAAAAAAATATATTTTTAGTTACTTTGGAAAAAAAATATTTTTTTAGTTACTTTGGAAAAAAAAAAATTTTTTTAGTTACTTTGGAAAAAAAAAAATTTTTTTAGTTACTTTGGAAAAAAAAAAATTTTTTTAGTTACTTTGGAAAAAAAAATTTTTTTTTAGTTACTTTGGAAAAAAAAAATTTTTTTTAGTTACTTTGGAAAAAAAAATATTTTTTTAGTTACTTTGGAAAAAAAAAAATTTTTTAGTTACTTTGGAAAAAAAAATATTTTTTTAGTTACTTTGGAAAAAAAAATATTTTTTTAGTTACTTTGGAAAAAAAATATTTTTTTAGTTACTTTGGGAAAAAAAATATTTTTTTAGTTACTTTGGAAAAAAAAATATTTTTTTAGTTACTTTGGAAAAAAAATTTTTTTTTAGTTACTTTGGAAAAAAATATATTTTTTTAGTTACTTTGGAAAAAAAAATATTTTTTTAGTTACTTTGGAAAAAAAAATATTTTTTTAGTTACTTTGGAAAAAAATTTACTTTTTTAGTTACTTTGGATAAAAAAATATTTTTTTAGTTACTTTGGAAAAAAAAATATTTTTTTAGTTACTTTGGAAAAAAAAATATTTTTTTAGTTACTTTGGAAAAAAAAATATTTTTTTAGTTACTTTGGAAAAAAAATTATTTTTTAGTTACTTTGGAAAAAAAAAAATTTTTTAGTTACTTTGGAAAAAAAAATATTTTTTTAGTTACTTTGGAAAAAAAAATATTTTTTTAGTTACTTTGGAAAAAAAAATATTTTTTTAGTTACTTTGGAAAAAAAAATATTTTTTTAGTTACTTTGGAAAAAATTTTACTTTTTTAGTTACTTTGGGAAAAAAAATATTTTTTTAGTTACTTTGGAAAAAAAAATATTTTTTTAGTTACTTTGGAAAAAAAATATTTTTTTAGTTACTTTGGAAAAAAAAATATTTTTTTAGTTACTTTGGAAAAAAAAATATTTTTTTAGTTACTTTGGAAAAAAATTTACTTTTTTAGTTACTTTGGAAAAAAAAATATTTTTTTAGTTGCTTTGGAAAAAAAAATATTTTTTTAGTTACTTTGGAAAAAAAATATTTTTTTAGTTACTTTGGAAAAAAAAATATTTTTTTAGTTACTTTGGAAAAAAAAATATTTTTTTAGTTACTTTGGAAAAAAAAATATTTTTTTAGTTACTTTGGAAAAAAAAATATTTTTTTAGTTACTTTGGAAAAAAAAATATTTTTTTAGTTACTTTGGAAAAAAAAATATTTTTTTAGTTACTTTGGAAAAAAATATATTTTTTTAGTTACTTTGGAAAAAATATATATTTTTTTAGTTACTTTGGAAAAAAAAATATTTTTTTAGTTACTTTGGAAAAAAAATTATTTTTTTAGTTACTTTGGAAAAAAAAATATTTTTTTAGTTACTTTGGAAAAAAAAATATTTTTTTAGTTACTTTGGAAAAAAAAATATTTTTTTAGTTACTTTGGAAAAAAAAATATTTTTTTAGTTACTTTGGAAAAAAAAATATTTTTTTAGTTACTTTGGAAAAAAAAATATTTTTTTAGTTACTTTGGAAAAAAAAATATTTTTTTAGTTACTTTGGAAAAAAAAATATTTTTTTAGTTACTTTGGAAAAAAAATTATTTTTTTAGTTACTTTGGAAAAAAAAATATTTTTTTAGTTACTTTAAAAATAAATATTTTTTAGTTACTTTGGAATTTTTTTTACTTTTTTAGTTACTTTGGAAAAAAAAAATTTTTTTTAGTTACTTTGGAAAAAAAAATATTTTTTTAGTTACTTTGGAAAAAAAAATATTTTTTTTGTTACTTTGGAAAAAAAAATATTTTTTTAGTTACTTTGGAAAAAAAAATATTTTTTTAGTTACTTTGGAAATTTTTTTACTTTTTTTAGTTACTTTGGAAAAAAAAATATTTTTTTAGTTACTTTGGAATTTTTTTTACTTTTTTTAGTTACTTTGGAAAAAAAATATTTTTTTAGTTACTTTGGAAAAAAAAATATTTTTTTAGTTACTTTGGAAAAAAAAATATTTTTTTAGTTACTTTGGAAAAAAAAATATTTTTTTAGTTACTTTGGAAAAAAAAATATTTTTTTAGTTACTTTGGAAAAAAAAATATTTTTTTAGTTACTTTGGAAAAAAAAATATTTTTTTAGTTACTTTGGAAAAAAAATATTTTTTTAGTTACTTTGGAAAAAAAATATTTTTTTAGTTACTTTGGAAAAAAATATATTTTTTTAGTTACTTTGGAAAAAAAAATATTTTTTTAGTTACTTTGGAAAAAAAAATATTTTTTTAGTTACTTTGGAAAAAAATTTACTTTTTTAGTTACTTTGGAAAAAAAAATATTTTTTTTAGTTACTTTGGAAAAAAAATATTTTTTTAGTTACTTTGGAAAAAAAAATATTTTTTTAGTTACTTTGGAAAAAAAAATATTTTTTTAGTTACTTTGGAAAAAAAATATTTTTTTAGTTACTTTGGAAAAAAAAATATATTTTTAGTTACTTTGGAAAAAAAATATTTTTTTAGTTACTTTGGAAAAAAAAAATTTTTTTAGTTACTTTGGAAAAAAAAAAATTTTTTTAGTTACTTTGGAAAAAAAAAAATTTTTTTAGTTACTTTGGAAAAAAAAATTTTTTTTTAGTTACTTTGGAAAAAAAAAATTTTTTTTAGTTACTTTGGAAAAAAAAATATTTTTTTAGTTACTTTGGAAAAAAAAAAATTTTTTAGTTACTTTGGAAAAAAAAATATTTTTTTAGTTACTTTGGAAAAAAAAATATTTTTTTAGTTACTTTGGAAAAAAAATATTTTTTTAGTTACTTTGGGAAAAAAAATATTTTTTTAGTTACTTTGGAAAAAAAAATATTTTTTTAGTTACTTTGGAAAAAAATTTTTTTTTTAGTTACTTTGGAAAAAAATATATTTTTTTAGTTACTTTGGAAAAAAAAATATTTTTTTAGTTACTTTGGAAAAAAAAATATTTTTTTAGTTACTTTGGAAAAAAATTTACTTTTTTAGTTACTTTGGATAAAAAAATATTTTTTTAGTTACTTTGGAAAAAAAAATATTTTTTTAGTTACTTTGGAAAAAAAAATATTTTTTTAGTTACTTTGGAAAAAAAAATATTTTTTTAGTTACTTTGGAAAAAAAATTATTTTTTAGTTACTTTGGAAAAAAAAAAATTTTTTAGTTACTTTGGAAAAAAAAATATTTTTTTAGTTACTTTGGAAAAAAAAATATTTTTTTAGTTACTTTGGAAAAAAAAATATTTTTTTAGTTACTTTGGAAAAAAAAATATTTTTTTAGTTACTTTGGAAAAATTTTTACTTTTTTAGTTACTTTGGGAAAAAAAATATTTTTTTAGTTACTTTGGAAAAAAAAATATTTTTTTAGTTACTTTGGAAAAAAAATATTTTTTTAGTTACTTTGGAAAAAAAAATATTTTTTTAGTTACTTTGGAAAAAAAAATATTTTTTTAGTTACTTTGGAAAAAAATTTACTTTTTTAGTTACTTTGGAAAAAAAAATATTTTTTTAGTTGCTTTGGAAAAAAAAATATTTTTTTAGTTACTTTGGAAAAAAAATATTTTTTTAGTTACTTTGGAAAAAAAAATATTTTTTTAGTTACTTTGGAAAAAAAAATATTTTTTTAGTTACTTTGGAAAAAAAAATATTTTTTTAGTTACTTTGGAAAAAAAAATATTTTTTTAGTTACTTTGGAAAAAAAAATATTTTTTTAGTTACTTTGGAAAAAAAAATATTTTTTTAGTTACTTTGGAAAAAAAAATATTTTTTTAGTTACTTTGGAAAAAAAAATATTTTTTTTGTTACTTTGGAAAAAAAAATATTTTTTTAGTTACTTTGGAAAAAAAAATATTTTTTTTGTTACTTTGGAAAAAAATATATTTTTTTAGTTACTTTGGAATTTTTTTTACTTTTTTTAGTTACTTTGGAAAAAAAAATATTTTTTTAGTTACTTTGGAAAAAAAAAATTTTTTTTAGTTACTTTGGAAAAAAAAAAATTTTTTTAGTTACTTTGGAAAAAAAAAAAATTTTTTAGTTACTTTGGAAAAAAAAATATTTTTTTAGTTACTTTGGAAAAAAAAATATTTTTTTAGTTACTTTGGAAAAAAAAATATTTTTTTAGTTACTTTGGAAAAAAAAATATTTTTTTAGTTACTTTGGAAAAAAAAATATTTTTTTAGTTACTTTGGAAAAAAAAATATTTTTTTAGTTACTTTGGAAAAAAAAAAATTTTTTTAGTTACTTTGGAAAAAAAAATATTTTTTTAGTTACTTTGGAAAAAAATTTACTTTTTTAGTTACTTTGGAAAAAAAAATATTTTTTTAGTTACTTTGGAAAAAAAAATATTTTTTTAGTTACTTTGGAAAAAAAAATATTTTTTTAGTTACTTTGGAAAAAAAAATATTTTTTTAGTTACTTTGGAAAAAAAAATATTTTTTTAGTTACTTTGGAATTTTTTTTACTTTTTTAGTTACTTTGGAAAAAAAAATATTTTTTTAGTTACTTTGGAAAAAATATATATATTTTTAGTTACTTTGGAAATTTTTTTACTTTTTTAGTTACTTTGGAAAAAAAAATATTTTTTTAGTTACTTTGGAAAAAAAAATATTTTTTTAGTTACTTTGGAAAAAAAAATATTTTTTTAGTTACTTTGGAAAAAAAAATATTTTTTTAGTTACTTTGGAAAAAAATATATTTTTTTAGTTACTTTGGAAAAAATATATATTTTTTTAGTTACTTTGGAAAAAAAAATATTTTTTTAGTTACTTTGGAAAAAAAATTATTTTTTTAGTTACTTTGGAAAAAAAAATATTTTTTTAGTTACTTTGGAAAAAAAAATATTTTTTTAGTTACTTTGGAAAAAAAAATATTTTTTTAGTTACTTTGGAAAAAAAAATATTTTTTTAGTTACTTTGGAAAAAAAAATATTTTTTTAGTTACTTTGGAAAAAAAAATATTTTTTTAGTTACTTTGGAAAAAAAAATATTTTTTTAGTTACTTTGGAAAAAAAAATATTTTTTTAGTTACTTTGGAAAAAAAAATATTTTTTTAGTTACTTTGGAAAAAAAAATATTTTTTTAGTTACTTTAAAAATAAATATTTTTTAGTTACTTTGGAATTTTTTTTACTTTTTTAGTTACTTTGGAAAAAAAAAATTTTTTTTAGTTACTTTGGAAAAAAAAATATTTTTTTAGTTACTTTGGAAAAAAAAATATTTTTTTAGTTACTTTGGAAAAAAAAATATTTTTTTAGTTACTTTGGAAAAAAAAATATTTTTTTAGTTACTTTGGAAATTTTTTTACTTTTTTTAGTTACTTTGGAAAAAAAAATATTTTTTTAGTTACTTTGGAATTTTTTTTACTTTTTTTAGTTACTTTGGAAAAAAAATATTTTTTTAGTTACTTTGGAAAAAAAAATATTTTTTTAGTTACTTTGGAAAAAAAAAATTTTTTTAGTTACTTTGGAAAAAAAAATATTTTTTTAGTTACTTTGGAAAAAAAAAATTTTTTTAGTTACTTTGGAAAAATAAATATTTTTTTAGTTACTTTGGAAAAAAAAATATTTTTTTAGTTACTTTGGAAAAAAAAATATTTTTTTAGTTACTTTGGAAAAAAAAATATTTTTTTAGTTACTTTGGAAAAAAAAATATTTTTTTAGTTACTTTGGAAAAAAAAATATTTTTTTAGTTACTTTGGAATTTTTTTTACTTTTTTTAGTTACTTTGGAAAAAAAATATTTTTTTAGTTACTTTGGAAAAAAAAAAATTTTTTTAGTTACTTTGGAAAAAAAAAAATTTTTTTAGTTACTTTGGAAAAAAAAATATTTTTTTAGTTACTTTGGAAAAAAAAAATTTTTTTAGTTACTTTGGAAAAATAAATATTTTTTTAGTTACTTTGGAAAAAAAAATATTTTTTTAGTTACTTTGGAAAAAAAAATATTTTTTTAGTTACTTTGGAAAAAAAAATATTTTTTTAGTTACTTTGGAAAAAAAAATATTTTTTTAGTTACTTTGGAAAAAAAAAATTTTTTTAGTTACTTTGGAAAAATAAATATTTTTTTAGTTACTTTGGAAAAAAAAATATTTTTTTAGTTACTTTGGAAAAAAAAATATTTTTTTAGTTACTTTGGAAAAAAAAATATTTTTTTAGTTACTTTGGAAAAAAAAATATTTTTTTAGTTACTTTGGAAAAAAAAATATTTTTTTAGTTACTTTGGAATTTTTTTTACTTTTTTTAGTTACTTTGGAAAAAAAATATTTTTTTAGTTACTTTGGAAAAAAAAATATTTTTTTAGTTACTTTGGAAAAAAAAAAATTTTTTTAGTTACTTTGGAAAAAAAAATATTTTTTTAGTTACTTTGGAAAAAAAAATATTTTTTTAGTTACTTTGGAAAAAAAAATATTTTTTTAGTTACTTTGGAAAAAAAAATATTTTTTTAGTTACTTTGGAAAAAAAAATATTTTTTTAGTTACTTTGGAAAAAAAAATTTTTTTTTAGTTACTTTGGAAAAAAAAATATTTTTTTAGTTACTTTGGAAAAAAAAATATTTTTTTAGTTACTTTGGAAAAAAAAATATTTTTTTAGTTACTTTGGAAAAAAAAATATTTTTTTTGTTACTTTGGAAAAAAAAATATTTTTTTAGTTACTTTGGAAAAAAAAATATTTTTTTAGTTACTTTGGAAAAAAAATATTTTTTTAGTTACTTTGGAAAAAAAAATATTTTTTTAGTTACTTTGGAAATTTTTTTACTTTTTTAGTTACTTTGGAAAAAAAAATATTTTTTTAGTTACTTTGGAAAAAAAAATATTTTTTTAGTTACTTTGGAAAAAAAATATTTTTTTAGTTACTTTGGAAAAAAAAATATTTTTTTAGTTACTTTGGAAAAAAAAATATTTTTTTAGTTACTTTGGAAAAAAATTTACTTTTTTAGTTACTTTGGAAAAAAAAATATTTTTTTAGTTACTTTGGAAAAAAAAATATTTTTTTAGTTACTTTGGAAAAAAAATATTTTTTTAGTTACTTTGGAAAAAAAAATATTTTTTTAGTTACTTTGGAAAAAAAATATTTTTTTAGTTACTTTGGAAAAAAAATATTTTTTTAGTTACTTTGGAAAAAAAAATATTTTTTTAGTTACTTTGGAAAAAAAAATATTTTTTTAGTTACTTTGGAAAAAAAAATATTTTTTTAGTTACTTTGGAAAAAAAATATTTTTTTAGTTACTTTGGAAAAAAAATATTTTTTTAGTTACTTTGGAAAAAAAAATATTTTTTTAGTTACTTTGGAAAAAAAAAATTTTTTTAGTTACTTTGGAAAAAAATATATTTTTTTAGTTACTTTGGAAAAAAAAATATTTTTTTAGTTACTTTGGAAAAAAAAATATTTTTTTAGTTACTTTGGAAAAAAAATATTTTTTTAGTTACTTTGGGAAAAAAAATATTTTTTTAGTTACTTTGGAAAAAAATATATTTTTTTAGTTACTTTGGAAAAAAAATATTTTTTTAGTTACTTTGGAAAAAAAATATTTTTTTAGTTACTTTGGAAAAAAAAATATTTTTTTAGTTACTTTGGAAAAAAAAATATTTTTTTAGTTACTTTGGAAAAAAAAATATTTTTTTAGTTACTTTAGAAAAAAAAATATTTTTATAGTTACTTTGGAAAAAAAAATATTTTTTTAGTTACTTTGGAAAAAAAAATATTTTTTTAGTTACTTTGGAAAAAAAAAATATTTTTTTAGTTACTTTGGAAAAAAAAATATTTTTTTAGTTACTTTGGAAAAAAATATATTTTTTTAGTTACTTTGGAAAAAAAAATATTTTTTTAGTTACTTTGGAAAAAAAATATTTTTTTAGTTACTTTGGAAAAAAAATATTTTTTTAGTTACTTTGGAAAAAAATATATTTTTTTAGTTACTTTGGAAAAAAAAATATTTTTTTAGTTACTTTGGAAAAAAAAATATTTTTTTAGTTACTTTGGAAAAAAATTTACTTTTTTAGTTACTTTGGAAAAAAAAATATTTTTTTTAATTACTTTGGAAAAAAAATATTTTTTTAGTTACTTTGGAAAAAAAAATATTTTTTTAGTTACTT
Source organism: Melanostigma gelatinosum (assembly GCF_949748355.1). Lineage (NCBI taxonomy): Eukaryota > Metazoa > Chordata > Actinopteri > Perciformes > Zoarcidae > Melanostigma > Melanostigma gelatinosum. The sequence continues at coordinate 35,051 of NW_027635159.1, read as the reverse complement.
TGGAAAAAAAAATATTTTTTTAGTTACTTTGGAAAAAAAATATTTTTTTAGTTACTTTGGAAAAAAAAATATTTTTTTAGTTACTTTGGAAAAAAAATATTTTTTTAGTTACTTTGGAAAAAAAAATATTTTTTTAGTTACTTTGGAAAAAAAAATATTTTTTTAGTTACTTTGGAAAAAAAAAAAATTTTTTAGTTACTTTGGAAAAAAAAAATTTTTTTTAGTTACTTTGGAAAAAAAAATATTTTTTTAGTTACTTTGGAAAAAAAATATTTTTTTAGTTACTTTGGAAAAAAAATATTTTTTTAGTTACTTTGGAAAAAAATATATTTTTTTAGTTACTTTGGAAAAAAAAATATTTTTTTAGTTACTTTGGAAAAAAATTTACTTTTTTAGTTACTTTGGAAAAAAAAATATATTTTTTAGTTACTTTGGAAAAAAAATATTTTTTTAGTTACTTTGGAAAAAAAAATATTTTTTTAGTTACTTTGGAAAAAAAAATATTTTTTTAGTTACTTTGGAAAAAAAATATTTTTTTAGTTACTTTGGAAAAAAAAATATTTTTTTAGTTACTTTGGAAAAAAAATATTTTTTTAGTTACTTTGGAAAAAAAAATATTTTTTTAGTTACTTTGGAAAAAAAAAAATTTTTTTAGTTACTTTGGAAAAAAAAAATTTTTTTTAGTTACTTTGGAAAAAAAATTTTTTTTTTAGTTACTTTGGAAAAAAAAAAAATTTTTTAGTTACTTTGGAAAAAAAAATATTTTTTTAGTTACTTTGGAAAAAAAAAATTTTTTTAGTTACTTTGGAAAAAAAAATATTTTTTTAGTTACTTTGGAAAAAAAAATATTTTTTTAGTTACTTTGGAAAAAAAAATATTTTTTTAGTTACTTTGGAAAAAAAAATATTTTTTTAGTTACTTTGGAAAAAAAAAAATTTTTTTAGTTACTTTGGAAAAAAAAATATTTTTTTAGTTACTTTGGAAAAAAAATATTTTTTTAGTTACTTTGGAAAAAAATATATTTTTTTAGTTACTTTGGAAAAAAAAATATTTTTTTAGTTACTTTGGAAAAAAAAATATTTTTTTAGTTACTTTGGAAAAAAATTTACTTTTTTAGTTACTTTGGAAAAAAAAATATTTTTTTAGTTACTTTGGAAAAAAAAATATTTTTTTAGTTACTTTGGAAAAAAAAATATTTTTTTAGTTACTTTGGAAAAAAAAATATTTTTTTAGTTACTTTGGAAAAAAAATTATTTTTTAGTTACTTTGGAAAAAAAAAAATTTTTTAGTTACTTTGGAAAAAAAAATATTTTTTTAGTTACTTTGGAAAAAAAAATATTTTTTTAGTTACTTTGGAAAAAAAAATATTTTTTTAGTTACTTTGGAAAAAAAAATATTTTTTTAGTTACTTTGGAAAAATTTTTACTTTTTTAGTTACTTTGGGAAAAAAAATATTTTTTTAGTTACTTTGGAAAAAAAAATATTTTTTTAGTTACTTTGGAAAAAAAATATTTTTTTAGTTACTTTGGAAAAAAAAATATTTTTTTAGTTACTTTGGAAAAAAAAATATTTTTTTAGTTACTTTGGAAAAAAATTTACTTTTTTAGTTACTTTGGAAAAAAAATATTTTTTTAGTTGCTTTGGAAAAAAAAATATTTTTTTAGTTACTTTGGAAAAAAAATATTTTTTTAGTTACTTTGGAAAAAAAAATATTTTTTTAGTTACTTTGGAAAAAAAATATTTTTTTAGTTACTTTGGAAAAAAAAATATTTTTTTAGTTACTTTGGAAAAAAAAATATTTTTTTAGTTACTTTGGAAAAAAAAATATTTTTTTAGTTACTTTGGAAAAAAAAATATTTTTTTAGTTACTTTGGAAAAAAAAATATTTTTTTAGTTACTTTGGAAAAAAAAATATTTTTTTAGTTACTTTGGAAAAAAAAATATTTTTTTAGTTACTTTGGAAAAAAAAATATTTTTTTAGTTACTTTGGAAAAAAAAATATTTTTTTAGTTACTTTGGAAAAAAAAAATATTTTTTTAGTTACTTTGGAAAAAAAATATTTTTTTAGTTACTTTGGAAAAAAATATATTTTTTTAGTTACTTTGGAAAAAAAAATATTTTTTTAGTTACTTTGGAAAAAAAATATTTTTTTAGTTACTTTGGAAAAAAAATATTTTTTTAGTTACTTTGGAAAAAAATATATTTTTTTAGTTACTTTGGAAAAAAAAATATTTTTTTAGTTACTTTGGAAAAAAAAATATTTTTTTAGTTACTTTGGAAAAAAATTTACTTTTTTAGTTACTTTGGAAAAAAAAATATTTTTTTTAGTTACTTTGGAAAAAAATATATTTTTTTAGTTACTTTGGAAAAAAAAATATTTTTTTAGTTACTTTGGAAAAAAAAATATTTTTTTAGTTACTTTGGAAAAAAAATATTTTTTTAGTTACTTTGGAAAAAAAAATATTTTTTTAGTTACTTTGGAAAAAAAATATTTTTTTAGTTACTTTGGAAAAAAAAATATTTTTTTAGTTACTTTGGAAAAAAAAATATTTTTTTAGTTACTTTGGAAAAAAAAAAATTTTTTTAGTTACTTTGGAAAAAAAAAATTTTTTTTAGTTACTTTGGAAAAAAAAAATTTTTTTTAGTTACTTTGGAAAAAAAAAATATTTTTTTAGTTACTTTGGAAAAAAAAAAATTTTTTAGTTACTTTGGAAAAAAAAATATTTTTTTAGTTACTTTGGAAAAAAAAATATTTTTTTAGTTACTTTGGAAAAAAAAATATTTTTTTAGTTACTTTGGAAAAAAAAATATTTTTTTAGTTACTTTGGAAAAAAAAAATTTTTTTTAGTTACTTTGGAAAAAAAAATATTTTTTTAGTTACTTTGGAAAAAAAATATTTTTTTAGTTACTTTGGAAAAAAATATATTTTTTTAGTTACTTTGGAAAAAAAAATATTTTTTTAGTTACTTTGGAAAAAAAAATATTTTTTTAGTTACTTTGGAAAAAAATTTACTTTTTTAGTTACTTTGGAAAAAAAAATATTTTTTTAGTTACTTTGGAAAAAAAAATATTTTTTTAGTTACTTTGGAAAAAAAAATATTTTTTTAGTTACTTTGGAAAAAAAAATATTTTTTTAGTTACTTTGGAAAAAAAATTATTTTTTAGTTACTTTGGAAAAAAAAAATTTTTTTAGTTACTTTGGAAAAAAAAATATTTTTTTAGTTACTTTGGAAAAAAAAATATTTTTTTAGTTACTTTGGAAAAAAAAATATTTTTTTAGTTACTTTGGAAAAAAAAATATTTTTTTAGTTACTTTGGAAAATTTTTTACTTTTTTAGTTACTTTGGGAAAAAAAATATTTTTTTAGTTACTTTGGAAAAAAAAATATTTTTTTAGTTACTTTGGAAAAAAAATATTTTTTTAGTTACTTTGGAAAAAAAAATATTTTTTTAGTTACTTTGGAAAAAAAAATATTTTTTTAGTTACTTTGGAAAAAAATTTACTTTTTTAGTTACTTTGGAAAAAAAAATATTTTTTTAGTTGCTTTGGAAAAAAAAATATTTTTTTAGTTACTTTGGAAAAAAAATATTTTTTTAGTTACTTTGGAAAAAAAAATATTTTTTTAGTTACTTTGGAAAAAAAAATATTTTTTTAGTTACTTTGGAAAAAAAAATATTTTTTTAGTTACTTTGGAAAAAAAAATATTTTTTTAGTTACTTTGGAAAAAAAAATATTTTTTTAGTTACTTTGGAAAAAAAAATATTTTTTTAGTTACTTTGGAAAAAAAAATATTTTTTTTGTTACTTTGGAAAAAAAAATATTTTTTTAGTTACTTTGGAAAAAAAAATATTTTTTTTGTTACTTTGGAAAAAAATATATTTTTTTAGTTACTTTGGAATTTTTTTTACTTTTTTTAGTTACTTTGGAAAAAAAAATATTTTTTTAGTTACTTTGGAAAAAAAAAAATTTTTTTAGTTACTTTGGAAAAAAAAATATTTTTTTAGTTACTTTGGAAAAAAAAAAATTTTTTAGTTACTTTGGAAAAAAAAATATTTTTTTAGTTACTTTGGAAAAAAAATTATTTTTTTAGTTACTTTGGAAAAAAAAATATTTTTTTAGTTACTTTGGAAAAAAAAATATTTTTTTAGTTACTTTGGAAAAAAAAATATTTTTTTAGTTACTTTGGAAAAAAAAATATTTTTTTAGTTACTTTGGAAAAAAATTTACTTTTTTAGTTACTTTGGAAAAAAAAATATTTTTTTAGTTACTTTGGAAAAAAAAATATTTTTTTAGTTACTTTGGAAAAAAAAATATTTTTTTAGTTACTTTGGAAAAAAAAATATTTTTTTAGTTACTTTGGAAAAAAAAATATTTTTTTAGTTACTTTGGAATTTTTTTTACTTTTTTAGTTACTTTGGAAAAAAAAATATTTTTTTAGTTACTTTGGAAAAAATATATATATTTTTAGTTACTTTGGAAATTTTTTTACTTTTTTAGTTACTTTGGAAAAAAAAATATTTTTTTAGTTACTTTGGAAAAAAAAATATTTTTTTAGTTACTTTGGAAAAAAAAATATTTTTTTAGTTACTTTGGAAAAAAAAATATTTTTTTAGTTACTTTGGAAAAAAATATATTTTTTTAGTTACTTTGGAAAAAATATATATTTTTTTAGTTACTTTGGAAAAAAAAATATTTTTTTAGTTACTTTGGAAAAAAAATTATTTTTTTAGTTACTTTGGAAAAAAAAATATTTTTTTAGTTACTTTGGGAAAAAAAATATTTTTTTAGTTACTTTGGAAAAAAAAATATTTTTTTAGTTACTTTGGAAAAAAAAATATTTTTTTAGTTACTTTGGAAAAAAAATATTTTTTTAGTTACTTTGGAAAAAAAAATATTTTTTTAGTTACTTTGGAAAAAAAAATATTTTTTTAGTTACTTTGGAAAAAAAAATATTTTTTTAGTTACTTTGGAAAAAAAAATATTTTTTTAGTTACTTTGGAAAAAAAAATATTTTTTTAGTTACTTTAAAAATAAATATTTTTTTAGTTACTTTGGATTTTTTTTTACTTTTTTAGTTACTTTGGAAAAAAAAATATTTTTTTAGTTACTTTGGAAAAAAAAATATTTTTTTAGTTACTTTGGAAAAAAAAATATTTTTTTAGTTACTTTGGAAAAAAAAATATTTTTTTAGTTACTTTGGAAAAAAAAATATTTTTTTAGTTACTTTGGAATTTTTTTTACTTTTTTTAGTTACTTTGGAAAAAAAAATATTTTTTTAGTTACTTTGGAATTTTTTTTACTTTTTTTAGTTACTTTGGAAAAAAAATATTTTTTTAGTTACTTTGGAAAAAAAAATATTTTTTTAGTTACTTTGGAAAAAAAAATATTTTTTTAGTTACTTTGGAAAAAAAAATATTTTTTTAGTTACTTTGGAAAAAAAAAATTTTTTTAGTTACTTTGGAAAAATAAATATTTTTTTAGTTACTTTGGAAAAAAAAATATTTTTTTAGTTACTTTGGAAAAAAAAATATTTTTTTAGTTACTTTGGAAAAAAAAATATTTTTTTAGTTACTTTGGAAAAAAAAATATTTTTTTAGTTACTTTGGAAAAAAAAATATTTTTTTAGTTACTTTGGAAAAAAAAATATTTTTTTAGTTACTTTGGAAAAAAAATATATTTTTTTTGTTACTTTGGAAAAAAAAATATTTTTTTAGTTACTTTGGAAAAAAAAATATTTTTTTTGTTACTTTGGAAAAAAATATATTTTTTTAGTTACTTTGGAATTTTTTTTACTTTTTTTAGTTACTTTGGAAAAAAAAATATTTTTTTAGTTACTTTGGAAAAAAAAAAATTTTTTTAGTTACTTTGGAAAAAAAAAATTTTTTTTAGTTACTTTGGAAAAAAAAATATTTTTTTAGTTACTTTGGAAAAAAAAATATTTTTTTAGTTACTTTGGAAAAAAAAATATTTTTTTAGTTACTTTGAAAAAAAAAATATTTTTTTAGTTACTTTGGAAAAAAAAATATTTTTTTAGTTACTTTGGAAAAAAAAATATTTTTTAGTTACTTTGGAAAAAAAAATATTTTTTTAGTTACTTTGGAAAAAAAAATATTTTTTTAGTTACTTTGGAATTTTTTTTACTTTTTTAGTTACTTTGGAAAAAAAAAATATTTTTTTAGTTACTTTGGAAAAAATATATATATTTTTAGTTACTTTGGAAATTTTTTTACTTTTTTAGTTACTTTGGAAAAAAAATATTTTTTTAGTTACTTTGGAAAAAAATATATTTTTTTAGTTACTTTGGAAAAAAAAATATTTTTTTAGTTACTTTGGAAAAAAAAATATTTTTTTAGTTACTTTGGAAAAAATATATATATTTTTAGTTACTTTGGAAATTTTTTTACTTTTTTAGTTACTTTGGAAAAAAAATATTTTTTTAGTTACTTTGGAAAAAAATATATTTTTTTAGTTACTTTGGAAAAAAAAATATTTTTTTAGTTACTTTGGAAAAAAAAATATTTTTTTAGTTACTTTGGAAAAAAATATATTTTTTTAGTTACTTTGGAAAAAATATATATTTTTTTAGTTACTTTGGAAAAAAAAATATTTTTTTAGTTACTTTGGAAAAAAAATTATTTTTTTAGTTACTTTGGAAAAAAAAATATTTTTTTAGTTACTTTGGAAAAAAAAATATTTTTTTAGTTACTTTGGAAAAAAAAATATTTTTTTAGTTACTTTGGAAAAAAAAATATTTTTTTAGTTACTTTGGAAAAAAAAATATTTTTTTAGTTACTTTGGAAAAAAAAATATTTTTTTAGTTACTTTGGAAAAAAAAATATTTTTTTAGTTACTTTGGAAAAAAAAATATTTTTTTAGTTACTTTGGAAAAAAAAATATTTTTTTAGTTACTTTGGAAAAAAATATATTTTTTTAGTTACTTTGGAAAAAAAAATATTTTTTTAGTTACTTTGGAAAAAAAAATATTTTTTTAGTTACTTTGGAAAAAAAAAATTTTTTTTAGTTACTTTGGAAAAAAAATATTTTTTTAGTTACTTTGGAAAAAAAAATATTTTTTTAGTTACTTTGGAAAAAAAAATATTTTTTTAGTTACTTTGGAAAAAAAAATATTTTTTTAGTTACTTTGGAAAAAAAAATATTTTTTTAGTTACTTTGGAAAAAAATTTACTTTTTTAGTTACTTTGGAAAAAAAAATATTTTTTTAGTTACTTTGGAAAAAAAAATATTTTTTTAGTTACTTTGGAAAAAAAAATATTTTTTTAGTTACTTTGGAAAAAAAAATATTTTTTTAGTTACTTTGGAATTTTTTTTACTTTTTTAGTTACTTTGGAAAAAAAAATATTTTTTTAGTTACTTTGGAAAAAATATATATATTTTTAGTTACTTTGGAATTTTTTTTACTTTTTTAGTTACTTTGGAAAAAAAAATATTTTTTTAGTTACTTTGGAAAAAAAAATATTTTTTTAGTTACTTTGGAAAAAAAAATATTTTTTTAGTTACTTTGGAAAAAAAAATATTTTTTTAGTTACTTTGGAAAAAAATATATTTTTTTAGTTACTTTGGAAAAAATATATATTTTTTTAGTTACTTTGGAAAAAAAAATATTTTTTTAGTTACTTTGGAAAAAAAATTATTTTTTTAGTTACTTTGGAAAAAAAAATATTTTTTTAGTTACTTTGGAAAAAAAAATATTTTTTTAGTTACTTTGGAAAAAAAAATATTTTTTTAGTTACTTTGGAAAAAAAAATATTTTTTTAGTTACTTTGGAAAAAAAAATATTTTTTTAGTTACTTTGGAAAAAAAAATATTTTTTTAGTTACTTTGGAAAAAAAAATATTTTTTTAGTTACTTTGGAAAAAAAAATATTTTTTTAGTTACTTTGGAAAAAAAAATATTTTTTTAGTTACTTTGGAAAAAAAAATATTTTTTTAGTTACTTTGGAAAAAAAATATTTTTTTAGTTACTTTGGAAAATAAAATATTTTTTTAGTTACTTTGGAAAAAAAAAAATTTTTTTAGTTACTTTGGAAAAAAAAATATTTTTTTAGTTACTTTGGAAAAAAAAATATTTTTTTAGTTACTTTGGAAATTTTTTTACTTTTTTTAGTTACTTTGGAAAAAAAATATTTTTTTAGTTACTTTGGAATTTTTTTTACTTTTTTTAGTTACTTTGGAAAAAAAATATTTTTTTAGTTACTTTGGAAAAAAAAATATTTTTTTAGTTACTTTGGAAAAAAAAATATTTTTTTAGTTACTTTGGAAAAAAAAATATTTTTTTAGTTACTTTGGAAAAAATTTTTTTTTTTAGTTACTTTGGAAAAATAAATATTTTTTTAGTTACTTTGGAAAAATAAATATTTTTTTAGTTACTTTGGAAAAAAAAATATTTTTTTAGTTACTTTGGAAAAAAAAATATTTTTTTAGTTACTTTGGAAAAAAAAATATTTTTTTAGTTACTTTGGAAAAAATTTTACTTTTTTAGTTACTTTGGAAAAAAAAATATTTTTTTAGTTACTTTGGAAAAAAAAATATTTTTTTAGTTACTTTGGAAAAATTTTTACTTTTTTAGTTACTTTGGAAAAAAAAATATTTTTTTAGTTACTTTGGAAAAAAAAATATTTTTTTAGTTACTTTGGAAAAAATTTTACTTTTTTAGTTACTTTGGAAAAAATATATATTTTTTTAGTTACTTTGGAAAAAAAAAAATTTTTTTAGTTACTTTGGAAAAAAAATTGTTTTTTTAGTTACTTTGGAAAAAAAAATATTTTTTTAGTTACTTTGGAAAAAAAAATATTTTTTTAGTTACTTTGGAAAAAAAAATATTTTTTTAGTTACTTTGGAAAAAAAAATATTTTTTTAGTTACTTTGGAAAAAAAATATTTTTTTAGTTACTTTGGAAAAAAAAATATTTTTTTAGTTACTTTGGAAAAAAAAATATTTTTTTAGTTACTTTGGAAAAAAAAATATTTTTTTAGTTACTTTGGAAAAAAAAATATTTTTTTAGTTACTTTGGAAAAAAAAATATTTTTTTAGTTACTTTGGAAAAAAAATATTTTTTTAGTTACTTTGGAAAAGAAAATATTTTTTTAGTTACTTTGGAAAAAAAAAAATTTTTTTAGTTACTTTGGAAAAAAAAATATTTTTTTAGTTACTTTGGAAAAAAAAATATTTTTTTAGTTACTTTGGAAATTTTTTTACTTTTTTTAGTTACTTTGGAAAAAAAATTTTTTTTAGTTACTTTGGAATTTTTTTTACTTTTTTTAGTTACTTTGGAAAAAATATATTTTTTTAGTTACTTTGGAAAAAAAAATATTTTTTTAGTTACTTTGGAAAAAAAAATATTTTTTTAGTTACTTTGGAAAAAAAAATATTTTTTTAGTTACTTTGGAAAAAAAAATTTTTTTTAGTTACTTTGGAAAAATAAATATTTTTTTAGTTACTTTGGAAAAAAAAATATTTTTTTAGTTACTTTGGAAAAAAAAATATTTTTTTAGTTACTTTGGAAAAAAAAATATTTTTTTAGTTACTTTGGAAAAAAAAATATTTTTTTAGTTACTTTGGAAAATTTTTTACTTTTTTAGTTACTTTGGAAAAAAAAATATTTTTTTAGTTACTTTGGAAAAAAAAATATTTTTTTAGTTACTTTGGAAAAAAAAATATTTTTTTAGTTACTTTGGAAAAAAAAATATTTTTTTAGTTACTTTGGAATTTTTTTTACTTTTTTAGTTACTTTGGAAAAAAAAATATTTTTTTAGTTACTTTGGAAAAAATATATATATTTTTAGTTACTTTGGAAAATTTTTTACTTTTTTAGTTACTTTGGAAAAAAAAATATTTTTTTAGTTACTTTGGAAAAAAAAATATTTTTTTAGTTACTTTGGAAAAAAAAATATTTTTTTAGTTACTTTGGAAAAAAAAATATTTTTTTAGTTACTTTGGAAAAAAATATATTTTTTTAGTTACTTTGGAAAAAATATATATTTTTTTAGTTACTTTGGAAAAAAAATTATTTTTTTAGTTACTTGGAAAAAAAATTATTTTTTTAGTTACTTTGGAAAAAAAAATATTTTTTTAGTTACTTTGGAAAAAAAAATATTTTTTTAGTTACTTTGGAAAAAAAAATATTTTTTTAGTTACTTTGGAAAAAAAAATATTTTTTTAGTTACTTTGGAAAAAAAAATATTTTTTTAGTTACTTTGGAAAAAAAAATATTTTTTTAGTTACTTTGGAAAAAAAAATATTTTTTTAGTTACTTTGGAAAAAAAATATTTTTTTAGTTACTTTGGAAAAAAAAATATTTTTTTAGTTACTTTGGAAAAAAAAATATTTTTTTAGTTACTTTGGAAAAAAAAATATTTTTTTAGTTACTTTGGAAAAAAAAAAATTTTTTTAGTTACTTTGGAAAAAAAATATTTTTTTAGTTACTTTGGAAAAAAAAATATTTTTTTAGTTACTTTGGAAAAAAAATATTTTTTTAGTTACTTTGGAAAAAAAATATTTTTTTAGTTACTTTGGAAAAAAAATATTTTTTTAGTTTCTTTGGAAAAAAAATATTTTTTTAGTTACTTTGGAAAAAAAAATATTTTTTTAGTTACTTTGGAAAAAAAAATATTTTTTTAGTTACTTTGGAAAAAAATATATTTTTTTAGTTACTTTGGAAAAAAAAATATTTTTTTAGTTACTTTGGAAAAAAAAATATTTTTTTAGTTACTTTGGAAAAAAAAATATTTTTTTAGTTACTTTGGAAAAAAAAATATTTTTTTAGTTACTTTGGAAAAAAAAATATTTTTTTAGTTACTTTGGAAAAAATATATATTTTTTTAGTTACTTTGGAAAAAAAAATATTTTTTTAGTTACTTTGGAAAAAAAAATATTTTTTTAGTTACTTTGGAAAAAAAAATATTTTTTTAGTTACTTTGGAAAAAAAAATATTTTTTTAGTTACTTTGGAAAAAAAAATATTTTTTTAGTTACTTTGGAAAAAAAAATATTTTTTTAGTTACTTTGGAAAAAAAAATATTTTTTTAGTTACTTTGGAAAAAAATTTACTTTTTTAGTTACTTTGGAAAAAAAAATATTTTTTTTAGTTACTTTGGAAAAAAAATATTTTTTTAGTTACTTTGGAAAAAAAAATATTTTTTTAGTTACTTTGGAAAAAAAAATATTTTTTTAGTTACTTTGGAAAAAAAATATTTTTTTAGTTACTTTGGAAAAAAAAATATTTTTTTAGTTACTTTGGAAAAAAAATATTTTTTTAGTTACTTTGGAAAAAAAAATATTTTTTTAGTTACTTTGGAAAAAAAAAAATTTTTTTTAGTTACTTTGGAAAAAAAAAAATTTTTTTAGTTACTTTGGAAAAAAAAATATTTTTTTAGTTACTTTGGAAAAAAAAAATTTTTTTAGTTACTTTGGAAAAAAAAATATTTTTTTAGTTACTTTGGAAAAAAAAATATTTTTTTAGTTACTTTGGAAAAAAAAATATTTTTTTAGTTACTTTGGAAAAAAAAATATTTTTTTAGTTACTTTGGAAAAAAAAAATTTTTTTTAGTTACTTTGGAAAAAAAAATATTTTTTTAGTTACTTTGGAAAAAAAATATTTTTTTAGTTACTTTGGAAAAAAATATATTTTTTTAGTTACTTTGGAAAAAAAAAATATTTTTTTAGTTACTTTGGAAAAAAAAATATTTTTTTAGTTACTTTGGAAAAAAATTTACTTTTTTAGTTACTTTGGAAAAAAAAATATTTTTTTAGTTACTTTGGAAAAAAAAATATTTTTTTAGTTACTTTGGAAAAAAAAATATTTTTTTAGTTACTTTGGAAAAAAAAATATTTTTTTAGTTACTTTGGAAAAAAAATTATTTTTTAGTTACTTTGGAAAAAAAAAATTTTTTTAGTTACTTTGGAAAAAAAAATATTTTTTTAGTTACTTTGGAAAAAAAAATATTTTTTTAGTTACTTTGGAAAAAAAAATATTTTTTTAGTTACTTTGGAAAAAAAAATATTTTTTTAGTTACTTTGGAAAAAAATTTACTTTTTTAGTTACTTTGGGAAAAAAAATATTTTTTTAGTTACTTTGGAAAAAAAAATATTTTTTTAGTTACTTTGGAAAAAAAATATTTTTTTAGTTACTTTGGAAAAAAAAATATTTTTTTAGTTACTTTGGAAAAAAAAATATTTTTTTAGTTACTTTGGAAAAAAAATTCCTTTTTTAGTTACTTTGGAAAAAAAAATATTTTTTTAGTTGCTTTGGAAAAAAAAATATTTTTTTAGTTACTTTGGAAAAAAAATATTTTTTTAGTTACTTTGGAAAAAAAATATTTTTTTAGTTACTTTGGAAAAAAAATATTTTTTTAGTTACTTTGGAAAAAAAATATTTTTTTAGTTTCTTTGGAAAAAAAAAATTTTTTTAGTTACTTTGGAAAAAAAAATATTTTTTTAGTTACTTTGGAAAAAAAAATATTTTTTTAGTTACTTTGGAAAAAAAAAAATTGTTTTAGTTCCTTTGGAAAAAAAAATATTTTTTTAGTTACTTTGGAAAAAAAAATATTTTTTTAGTTACTTTGGAAAAAAAAATATTTTTTTAGTTACTTTGGAAAAAAAAATATTTTTTTAGTTACTTTGGAAAAAAAAATATTTTTTTAGTTACTTTGGAAAAAATATATATTTTTTTAGTTACTTTGGAAAAAAAAATATTTTTTTAGTTACTTTGGAAAAAAAAATATTTTTTTAGTTACTTTGGAAAAAAAAATATTTTTTTAGTTACTTTGGAAAAAAAAATATTTTTTTAGTTACTTTGGAAAAAAAAATATTTTTTTAGTTACTTTGGAAAAAAAAATATTTTTTTAGTTACTTTGGAAAAAAAAATATTTTTTTAGTTACTTTGGAAAAAAAAATATTTTTTTAGTTACTTTGGAAAAAAAAATATTTTTTTAGTTACTTTGGAAAAAAAAATATTTTTTTAGTTACTTTGGAAAAAAAAATATTTTTTTAGTTACTTTGGAAAAAAAAATATTTTTTTAGTTACTTTGGAAAAAAAAATATTTTTTTAGTTACTTTGGAAAAAAAAATATTTTTTTAGTTACTTTGGAAAAAAAAATATTTTTTTAGTTACTTTGGAAAAAAAAATATTTTTTTTGTTACTTTGGAAAAAAAAATATTTTTTTAGTTACTTTGGAAAAAAAAATATTTTTTTTGTTACTTTGGAAAAAAATATATTTTTTTAGTTACTTTGGAAAAAAAAATATTTTTTTAGTTACTTTGGAAAAAAAAATATTTTTTTAGTTACTTTGGAAAAAAAAATATTTTTTTAGTTACTTTGGAAAAAAAAATATTTTTTTAGTTACTTTGGAAAAAAAAATATTTTTTTAGTTACTTTGGAAAAAAAAATATTTTTTTAGTTACTTTGGAAAAAAAAATATTTTTTTAGTTACTTTGGAAAAAAAATATTTTTTTAGTTACTTTGGAAAAAAAAATATTTTTTTAGTTACTTTGGAAAAAAAAATATTTTTTTAGTTACTTTGGAAAAAAAAATATTTTTTTAGTTACTTTGGAAAAAAATTTACTTTTTTAGTTACTTTGGAAAAAAAAATATTTTTTTAGTTACTTTGGGAAAAAAATATTTTTTTAGTTACTTTGGAAAAAAAAATATTTTTTTAGTTACTTTGGAAAAAAAAATATTTTTTTAGTTACTTTGGAAAAAAAAATATTTTTTTAGTTACTTTGGAATTTTTTTTACTTTTTTAGTTACTTTGGAAAAAAAAATATTTTTTTAGTTACTTTGGAAAAAATATATATATTTTTAGTTACTTTGGAAATTTTTTTACTTTTTTAGTTACTTTGGAAAAAAAAATATTTTTTTAGTTACTTTGGAAAAAAAAATATTTTTTTAGTTACTTTGGAAAAAAAAATATTTTTTTAGTTACTTTGGAAAAAAAAATATTTTTTTAGTTACTTTGGAAAAAAATATATTTTTTTAGTTACTTTGGAAAAAATATATATTTTTTTAGTTACTTTGGAAAAAAAAATATTTTTTTAGTTACTTTGGAAAAAAAAATATTTTTTTAGTTACTTTGGAAAAAAAAATATTTTTTTAGTTACTTTGGAAAAAAAAATATTTTTTTAGTTACTTTGGAAAAAAAAATATTTTTTTAGTTACTTTGGAAAAAAAAATATTTTTTTAGTTACTTTGGAAAAAAAAATATTTTTTTAGTTACTTTGGAAAAAAAAATATTTTTTTAGTTACTTTGGAAAAAAAAATATTTTTTTAGTTACTTTGGAAAAAAAAATTTTTTTTTAGTTACTTTGGAAAAAAAAATATTTTTTTAGTTACTTTGGAAAAAAAAAATTTTTTTTAGTTACTTTGGAAAAAAAAATATTTTTTTAGTTACTTTGGAAAAAAAAATATTTTTTTAGTTACTTTGGAAAAAAAAATATTTTTTTAGTTACTTTGGAAAAAAAAATATTTTTTTAGTTACTTTGGAAAAAAATTTACTTTTTTAGTTACTTTGGAAAAAAAAATATTTTTTTAGTTACTTTGGGAAAAAAAATATTTTTTTAGTTACTTTGGAAAAAAAAATATTTTTTTAGTTACTTTGGAAAAAAAAATATTTTTTTAGTTACTTTGGAATTTTTTTTACTTTTTTAGTTACTTTGGAAAAAAAATATTTTTTTAGTTACTTTGGAAAAAATATATATATTTTTAGTTACTTTGGAAATTTTTTTACTTTTTTAGTTACTTTGGAAAAAAAAATATTTTTTTAGTTACTTTGGAAAAAAAAATATTTTTTTAGTTACTTTGGAAAAAAAAATATTTTTTTAGTTACTTTGGAAAAAAAAATATTTTTTTAGTTACTTTGGAAAAAAATATATTTTTTTAGTTACTTTGGAAAAAATATATATTTTTTTAGTTACTTTGGAAAAAAAAATATTTTTTTAGTTACTTTGGAAAAAAAAATATTTTTTTAGTTACTTTGGAAAAAAAAATATTTTTTTAGTTACTTTGGAAAAAAAAATATTTTTTTAGTTACTTTGGAATTTTTTTTACTTTTTTAGTTACTTTGGAAAAAAAATATTTTTTAGTTACTTTGGAAAAAATATATATATTTTTAGTTACTTTGGAAATTTTTTTACTTTTTTAGTTACTTTGGAAAAAAAAATATTTTTTTAGTTACTTTGGAAAAAAAAATATTTTTTTAGTTACTTTGGAAAAAAAAATATTTTTTTAGTTACTTTGGAAAAAAAAATATTTTTTTAGTTACTTTGGAAAAAAATATATTTTTTTAGTTACTTTGGAAAAAATATATATTTTTTTAGTTACTTTGGAAAAAAAATTATTTTTTTAGTTACTTTGGAAAAAAAATTATTTTTTTAGTTACTTTGGAAAAAAAAATATTTTTTTAGTTACTTTGGGAAAAAAAATATTTTTTTAGTTACTTTGGAAAAAAAAATATTTTTTTAGTTACTTTGGAAAAAAAAATATTTTTTTAGTTACTTTGGAAAAAAAAATATTTTTTTAGTTACTTTGGAAAAAAAAATATTTTTTTAGTTACTTTGGAAAAAAAAATATTTTTTTAGTTACTTTGGAAAAAAAAATATTTTTTTAGTTACTTTGGAAAAAAAAATATTTTTTTAGTTACTTTGGAAAAAAAAATATTTTTTTAGTTACTTTGGAAAAAAAAATATTTTTTTAGTTACTTTGGAAAAAAAAATATTTTTTTAGTTACTTTGGAAAAAAAAATATTTTTTTAGTTACTTTGGAAAAAAAAATATTTTTTTAGTTACTTTGGAAAAAAAAATATTTTTTTAGTTACTTTGGAAAAAAAATATTTTTTTAGTTACTTTGGAAAAGAAAATATTTTTTTAGTTACTTTGGAAAAAAAAAAATTTTTTAGTTACTTTGGAAAAAAAAATATTTTTTTAGTTACTTTGGAAAAAAAAATATTTTTTTAGTTACTTTGGAATTTTTTTTACTTTTTTTAGTTACTTTGGAAAAAAAATATTTTTTTAGTTACTTTGGAATTTTTTTTACTTTTTTTAGTTACTTTGGAAAAAAAATATTTTTTTAGTTACTTTGGAAAAAAAAATATTTTTTTAGTTACTTTGGAAAAAAAAATATTTTTTTAGTTACTTTGGAAAAAAAAATATTTTTTTAGTTACTTTGGAAAAAAAAATTTTTTTTAGTTACTTTGGAAAAATAAATATTTTTTTAGTTACTTTGGAAAAAAAAATATTTTTTTAGTTACTTTGGAAAAAAAAATATTTTTTTAGTTACTTTGGAAAAAAAAATATTTTTTTAGTTACTTTGGAAAAAAAAATATTTTTTTAGTTACTTTGGAAAATTTTTTACTTTTTTAGTTACTTTGGAAAAAAAAATATTTTTTTAGTTACTTTGGAAAAAAAAATATTTTTTTAGTTACTTTGGAAAAAAAAATATTTTTTTAGTTACTTTGGAAAAAAAAATATTTTTTTAGTTACTTTGGAATTTTTTTTACTTTTTTAGTTACTTTGGAAAAAAAAATATTTTTTTAGTTACTTTGGAAAAAATATATATATTTTTAGTTACTTTGGAAAATTTTTTACTTTTTTAGTTACTTTGGAAAAAAAAATATTTTTTTAGTTACTTTGGAAAAAAAAATATTTTTTTAGTTACTTTGGAAAAAAAAATATTTTTTTAGTTACTTTGGAAAAAAAAATATTTTTTTAGTTACTTTGGAAAAAAATATATTTTTTTAGTTACTTTGGAAAAAATATATATTTTTTTAGTTACTTTGGAAAAAAAATTATTTTTTTAGTTACTTTGGAAAAAAAAATATTTTTTTAGTTACTTTGGAAAAAAAAATATTTTTTTAGTTACTTTGGAAAAAAAAATATTTTTTTAGTTACTTTGGAAAAAAAAATATTTTTTTAGTTACTTTGGAAAAAAAAATATTTTTTTAGTTACTTTGGAAAAAAAAATATTTTTTTAGTTACTTTGGAAAAAAAAATATTTTTTTAGTTACTTTGGAAAAAAAAATATTTTTTTAGTTACTTTGGAAAAAAAATATTTTTTTAGTTACTTTGGAAAAAAAAATATTTTTTTAGTTACTTTGGAAAAAAAAATATTTTTTTAGTTACTTGGAAAAAAAAATATTTTTTTAGTTACTTTGGAAAAAAAAAAATTTTTTTAGTTACTTTGGAAAAAAAATATTTTTTTAGTTACTTTGGAAAAAAAAATATTTTTTTAGTTACTTTGGAAAAAAAATATTTTTTTAGTTACTTTGGAAAAAAAATATTTTTTTAGTTACTTTGGAAAAAAAATATTTTTTTAGTTTCTTTGGAAAAAAAATATTTTTTTAGTTACTTTGGAAAAAAAAATATTTTTTTAGTTACTTTGGAAAAAAAAATATTTTTTTAGTTACTTTGGAAAAAAATATATTTTTTTAGTTACTTTGGAAAAAAAAATATTTTTTTAGTTACTTTGGAAAAAAAAATATTTTTTTAGTTACTTTGGAAAAAAAAATATTTTTTTAGTTACTTTGGAAAAAAAAATATTTTTTTAGTTACTTTGGAAAAAAAAATATTTTTTTAGTTACTTTGGAAAAAATATATATTTTTTTAGTTACTTTGGAAAAAAAAATATTTTTTTAGTTACTTTGGAAAAAAAAATATTTTTTTAGTTACTTTGGAAAAAAAAATATTTTTTTAGTTACTTTGGAAAAAAAAATATTTTTTTAGTTACTTTGGAAAAAAAAATATTTTTTTAGTTACTTTGGAAAAAAAAATATTTTTTTAGTTACTTTGGAAAAAAAAATATTTTTTTAGTTACTTTGGAAAAAAATTTACTTTTTTAGTTACTTTGGAAAAAAAAATATTTTTTTTAGTTACTTTGGAAAAAAAATATTTTTTTAGTTACTTTGGAAAAAAAAATATTTTTTTAGTTACTTTGGAAAAAAAAATATTTTTTTAGTTACTTTGGAAAAAAAATATTTTTTTAGTTACTTTGGAAAAAAAAATATTTTTTTAGTTACTTTGGAAAAAAAATATTTTTTTAGTTACTTTGGAAAAAAAAATATTTTTTTTAGTTACTTTGGAAAAAAAAAAAATTTTTTAGTTACTTTGGAAAAAAAAATATTTTTTTAGTTACTTTGGAAAAAAAAAAAATTTTTTTAGTTACTTTGGAAAAAAAAAATTTTTTTTAGTTACTTTGGAAAAAAAAATATTTTTTTAGTTACTTTGGAAAAAAAAAATTTTTTTAGTTACTTTGGAAAAAAAAATATTTTTTTAGTTACTTTGGAAAAAAAAATATTTTTTTAGTTACTTTGGAAAAAAAAATATTTTTTTAGTTACTTTGGAAAAAAAAATATTTTTTTAGTTACTTTGGAAAAAAAAAATTTTTTTTAGTTACTTTGGAAAAAAAAATATTTTTTTAGTTACTTTGGAAAAAAAATATTTTTTTAGTTACTTTGGAAAAAAATATATTTTTTTAGTTACTTTGGAAAAAAAAAATATTTTTTTAGTTACTTTGGAAAAAAAAATATTTTTTTAGTTACTTTGGAAAAAAATTTACTTTTTTAGTTACTTTGGAAAAAAAAATATTTTTTTAGTTACTTTGGAAAAAAAAATATTTTTTTAGTTACTTTGGAAAAAAAAATATTTTTTTAGTTACTTTGGAAAAAAAAATATTTTTTTAGTTACTTTGGAAAAAAAATTATTTTTTAGTTACTTTGGAAAAAAAAATTTTTTTAGTTACTTTGGAAAAGAAAATATTTTTTTAGTTACTTTGGGAAAAAAAATATTTTTTTAGTTACTTTGGAAAAAAAAATATTTTTTTAGTTACTTTGGAAAAAAAAATATTTTTTTAGTTACTTTGGAAAAAATTTTACTTTTTTAGTTACTTTGGGAAAAAAAATATTTTTTTAGTTACTTTGGAAAAAAAAATATTTTTTTAGTTACTTTGGAAAAAAAATATTTTTTTAGTTACTTTGGAAAAAAAAATATTTTTTTAGTTACTTTGGAAAAAAAAATATTTTTTTAGTTACTTTGGAAAAAAAATTCCTTTTTTAGTTACTTTGGAAAAAAAAATATTTTTTTAGTTGCTTTGGAAAAAAAAATATTTTTTTAGTTACTTTGGAAAAAAAATATTTTTTTAGTTACTTTGGAAAAAAAATATTTTTTTAGTTACTTTGGAAAAAAAATATTTTTTTAGTTACTTTGGAAAAAAAATATTTTTTTAGTTTCTTTGGAAAAAAAAAATTTTTTTAGTTACTTTGGAAAAAAAAATATTTTTTTAGTTACTTTGGAAAAAAAAATATTTTTTTAGTTACTTTGGAAAAAAAAAATTGTTTTAGTTCCTTTGGAAAAAAAAATATTTTTTTAGTTACTTTGGAAAAAAAAATATTTTTTTAGTTACTTTGGAAAAAAAAATATTTTTTTAGTTACTTTGGAAAAAAAAATATTTTTTTAGTTACTTTGGAAAAAAAAATATTTTTTTAGTTACTTTGGAAAAAAAAATATTTTTTTAGTTACTTTGGAAAAAAAAATATTTTTTTAGTTACTTTGGAAAAAAAAATATTTTTTTTGTTACTTTGGAAAAAAAAATATTTTTTTAGTTACTTTGGAAAAAAAAATATTTTTTTTGTTACTTTGGAAAAAAATATATTTTTTTAGTTACTTTGGAAAAAAAAATATTTTTTTAGTTACTTTGGAAAAAAAAATATTTTTTTAGTTACTTTGGAAAAAAAAATTTTTTTTTAGTTACTTTGGAAAAAAAAATATTTTTTTAGTTACTTTGGAAAAAAAAATATTTTTTTAGTTACTTTGGAAAAAAAATATTTTTTTAGTTACTTTGGAAAAAAAAATATTTTTTTAGTTACTTTGGAAAAAAAAATATTTTTTTAGTTACTTTGGAAAAAAAAATATTTTTTTAGTTACTTTGGAAAAAAATTTACTTTTTTAGTTACTTTGGAAAAAAAAATATTTTTTTAGTTACTTTGGGAAAAAAAATATTTTTTTAGTTACTTTGGAAAAAAAAATATTTTTTTAGTTACTTTGGAAAAAAAAATATTTTTTTAGTTACTTTGGAATTTTTTTTTACTTTTTTAGTTACTTTGGAAAAAAAATATTTTTTTAGTTACTTTGGAAAAAATATATATATTTTTAGTTACTTTGGAAATTTTTTTACTTTTTTAGTTACTTTGGAAAAAAAAATATTTTTTTAGTTACTTTGGAAAAAAAAATATTTTTTTAGTTACTTTGGAAAAAAAAATATTTTTTTAGTTACTTTGGAAAAAAAAATATTTTTTTAGTTACTTTGGAAAAAAATATATTTTTTTAGTTACTTTGGAAAAAATATATATATTTTTAGTTACTTTGGAAAAAAAAATATTTTTTTAGTTACTTTGGAAAAAAAAATATTTTTTTAGTTACTTTGGAAAAAAAAATATTTTTTTAGTTACTTTGGAAAAAAAAATATTTTTTTAGTTACTTTGGAAAAAAAAATATTTTTTTAGTTACTTTGGAAAAAAAAATATTTTTTTAGTTACTTTGGAAAAAAAAATATTTTTTTAGTTACTTTGGAAAAAAAAATATTTTTTTAGTTACTTTGGAAAAAAAAATATTTTTTTAGTTACTTTGGAAAAAAAAATTTTTTTTTAGTTACTTTGGAAAAAAAAATATTTTTTTAGTTACTTTGGAAAAAAAAATATTTTTTTAGTTACTTTGGAAAAAAAAATATTTTTTTAGTTACTTTGGAAAAAAAAATATTTTTTTAGTTACTTTGGAAAAAAAAATATTTTTTTAGTTACTTTGGAAAAAAAAATATTTTTTTAGTTACTTTGGAAAAAAATTTACTTTTTTAGTTACTTTGGAAAAAAAAATATTTTTTTAGTTACTTTGGGAAAAAAAATATTTTTTTAGTTACTTTGGAAAAAAAAATATTTTTTTAGTTACTTTGGAAAAAAAAATATTTTTTTAGTTACTTTGGAATTTTTTTTACTTTTTTAGTTACTTTGGAAAAAAAATATTTTTTTAGTTACTTTGGAAAAAATATATATATTTTTAGTTACTTTGGAAATTTTTTTACTTTTTTAGTTACTTTGGAAAAAAAAATATTTTTTTAGTTACTTTGGAAAAAAAAATATTTTTTTAGTTACTTTGGAAAAAAAAATATTTTTTTAGTTACTTTGGAAAAAAAAATATTTTTTTAGTTACTTTGGAAAAAAATATATTTTTTTAGTTACTTTGGAAAAAATATATATTTTTTTAGTTACTTTGGAAAAAAAAATATTTTTTTAGTTACTTTGGAAAAAAAAATATTTTTTTAGTTACTTTGGAAAAAAAAATATTTTTTTAGTTACTTTGGAAAAAAAAATATTTTTTTAGTTACTTTGGAATTTTTTTTACTTTTTTAGTTACTTTGGAAAAAAAAATATTTTTTAGTTACTTTGGAAAAAATATATATATTTTTAGTTACTTTGGAAATTTTTTTACTTTTTTAGTTACTTTGGAAAAAAAAATATTTTTTTAGTTACTTTGGAAAAAAAAATATTTTTTTAGTTACTTTGGAAAAAAAAATATTTTTTTAGTTACTTTGGAAAAAAAAATATTTTTTTAGTTACTTTGGAAAAAAATATATTTTTTTAGTTACTTTGGAAAAAATATATATTTTTTTAGTTACTTTGGAAAAAAAATTATTTTTTTAGTTACTTTGGAAAAAAAATTATTTTTTTAGTTACTTTGGAAAAAAAAATATTTTTTTAGTTACTTTGGAAAAAAAAATATTTTTTTAGTTACTTTGGAAAAAAAAATATTTTTTTAGTTACTTTGGAAAAAAAAATATTTTTTTAGTTACTTTGGAAAAAAAAATATTTTTTTAGTTACTTTGGAAAAAAAAATATTTTTTTAGTTACTTTGGAAAAAAAAATATTTTTTTAGTTACTTTGGAAAAAAAATATTTTTTTAGTTACTTTGGAAAAAAAAATATTTTTTTAGTTACTTTGGAAAAAAAAATATTTTTTTAGTTACTTTGGAAAAAAAAATATTTTTTTAGTTACTTTGGAAAAAAAAATATTTTTTTAGTTACTTTGGAAAAAAAAATATTTTTTTAGTTACTTTGGAAAAAAAAATATTTTTTTAGTTACTTTGGAAAAAAAAATATTTTTTTTGTTACTTTGGAAAAAAAAATATTTTTTTAGTTACTTTGGAAAAAAAAATTTTTTTTTTGTTACTTTGGAAAAAAATATATTTTTTTAGTTACTTTGGAATTTCTTTTACTTTTTTTAGTTACTTTGGAAAAAAATATATTTTTTTAGTTACTTTGGAAAAAAAAATATTTTTTTAGTTACTTTGGAAAAAAAAAAATTTTTTTAGTTACTTTGGAAAAAAAAATTTTTTTTTAGTTACTTTGGAAAAAAAAATATTTTTTTAGTTACTTTGGAAAAAAAAATATTTTTTTAGTTACTTTGGAAAAAAAAATATTTTTTTAGTTACTTTGGAAAAAAAAATATTTTTTTAGTTACTTTGGAAAAAAAAATATTTTTTTAGTTACTTTGGAAAAAAAAATATTTTTTTAGTTACTTTGGAAAAAAATTTACTTTTTTAGTTACTTTGGAAAAAAAAATATTTTTTTAGTTACTTTGGGAAAAAAAATATTTTTTTAGTTACTTTGGAAAAAAAAATATTTTTTTAGTTACTTTGGAAAAAAAAATATTTTTTTAGTTACTTTGGAATTTTTTTTACTTTTTTAGTTACTTTGGAAAAAAAAATATTTTTTTAGTTACTTTGGAAAAAATATATATATTTTTAGTTACTTTGGAAATTTTTTTACTTTTTTAGTTACTTTGGAAAAAAAAATATTTTTTTAGTTACTTTGGAAAAAAAAATATTTTTTTAGTTACTTTGGAAAAAAAAATATTTTTTTAGTTACTTTGGAAAAAAAAATATTTTTTTAGTTACTTTGGAAAAAAATATATTTTTTTAGTTACTTTGGAAAAAATATATTTTTTTTAGTTACTTTGGAAAAAAAAATATTTTTTTAGTTACTTTGGAAAAAAAATTATTTTTTTAGTTACTTTGGAAAAAAAAATATTTTTTTAGTTACTTTGGAAAAAAAAAATTTTTTTTAGTTACTTTGGAAAAAAAATATTTTTTTAGTTACTTTGGAAAAAAAAATATTTTTTTAGTTACTTTGGAAAAAAAAATATTTTTTTAGTTACTTTGGAAAAAAAAATATTTTTTTAGTTACTTTGGAAAAAAAAATATTTTTTTAGTTACTTTGGAAAAAAAAATATTTTTTTAGTTACTTTGGAAAAAAAAATATTTTTTTAGTTACTTTGGAAAAAAAAATATTTTTTTAGTTACTTTAAAAATAAATATTTTTTTAGTTACTTTGGAAATTTTTTTACTTTTTTAGTTACTTTGGAAAAAAAAATATTTTTTTAGTTACTTTGGAAAAAAAAATATTTTTTTAGTTACTTTGGAAAAAAAAATATTTTTTTAGTTACTTTGGAAAAAAAAATATTTTTTTAGTTACTTTGGAAAAAAAAATATTTTTTTAGTTACTTTGGAAATTTTTTTACTTTTTTTAGTTACTTTGGAAAAAAAAATATTTTTTTAGTTACTTTGGAATTTTTTTTACTTTTTTTAGTTACTTTGGAAAAAAAATATTTTTTTAGTTACTTTGGAAAAAAAAATATTTTTTTAGTTACTTTGGAAAAAAAAATATTTTTTTAGTTACTTTGGAAAAAAAAATATTTTTTTAGTTACTTTGGAAAAAAAAATTTTTTTTAGTTACTTTGGAAAAATAAATATTTTTTTAGTTACTTTGGAAAAAAAAATATTTTTTTAGTTACTTTGGAAAAAAAAAAATTTTTTTAGTTACTTTGGAAAAAAAAATATTTTTTTAGTTACTTTGGAAAAAAAAATATTTTTTTAGTTACTTTGGAAAAAAAATATTTTTTTAGTTACTTTGGAAAAAAAAATATTTTTTTAGTTACTTTGGAAAAAAAAATATTTTTTTAGTTACTTTGGAAAAAAAAATATTTTTTTAGTTACTTTAAAAATAAATATTTTTTTAGTTACTTTGGAAATTTTTTTACTTTTTTAGTTACTTTGGAAAAAAAATATTTTTTTAGTTACTTTGGAAAAAAAAATATTTTTTTAGTTACTTTGGAAATTTTTTTACTTTTTTTAGTTACTTTGGAAAAAAAAATATTTTTTTAGTTACTTTGGAATTTTTTTTACTTTTTTTAGTTACTTTGGAAAAAAAATATTTTTTTAGTTACTTTGGAAAAAAAAATATTTTTTTAGTTACTTTGGAAAAAAAAATATTTTTTTAGTTACTTTGGAAAAAAAAATATTTTTTTAGTTACTTTGGAAAAAAAAATATTTTTTAGTTACTTTGGAAAAATAAATATTTTTTTAGTTACTTTGGAAAAAAAAATATTTTTTTAGTTACTTTGGAAAAAAAAATATTTTTTTAGTTACTTTGGAAAAAAAAATATTTTTTTAGTTACTTTGGAAAAAAAAATATTTTTTTAGTTACTTTGGAAAAAAAAATATTTTTTTAGTTACTTTGGAAAAAAAAATATTTTTTTAGTTACTTTGGAAAAAAAAATATTTTTTTAGTTACTTTGGAAAAAAAAATATTTTTTTAGTTACTTTGGAAAAAAAAATATTTTTTTAGTTACTTTGGAAAAAAATATATTTTTTTTGTTACTTTGGAAAAAAAAATATTTTTTTAGTTACTTTGGAAAAAAAATATATTTTTTTTGTTACTTTGGAAAAAAATATATTTTTTTAGTTACTTTGGAATTTTTTTTACTTTTTTTAGTTACTTTGGAAAAAAAAATATTTTTTTAGTTACTTTGGAAAAAAAAATATTTTTTTAGTTACTTTGGAAAAAAAAATATTTTTTAGTTACTTTGGAAAAAAAAATATTTTTTTAGTTACTTTGGAAAAAAAAATATTTTTTTAGTTACTTTGGAAAAAAAAATATTTTTTTAGTTACTTTGGAAAAAAAAATATTTTTTTAGTTACTTTGGAAAAAAAAATATTTTTTTAGTTACTTTGGAAAAAAAAATATTTTTTTAGTTACTTTGGAAAAAAAAATATTTTTTTAGTTACTTTGGAAAAAAATTTACTTTTTTAGTTACTTTGGAAAAAAAAATATTTTTTTAGTTACTTTGGAAAAAAAAATATTTTTTTAGTTACTTTGGAATTCTTTTTACTTTTTTAGTTACTTTGGAAAAAAAAATATTTTTTTAGTTACTTTGGAAAAAATATATATATTTTTAGTTACTTTGGAAAAAAAAATATTTTTTTAGTTACTTTGGAAAAAAAAATATTTTTTTAGTTACTTTGGAAAAAAAAATATTTTTTTAGTTACTTTGGAAAAAAAAATATTTTTTTAGTTACTTTGGAAAACAATTTACTTTTTTAGTTACTTTGGAAAAAAAAATATTTTTTTAGTTACTTTGGAAAAAAAAATATTTTTTTAGTTACTTTGGAAAAAAAAATATTTTTTTAGTTACTTTGGAAAAAAAAATATTTTTTTAGTTACTTTGGAAAAAAAATATTTTTTTAGTTACTTTGGAAAAAAAAATATTTTTTTAGTTACTTTGGAAAAAAAAATATTTTTTTAGTTACTTTGGAAAAAAAAATATTTTTTTAGTTACTTTGGAAAAAAAAAATATTTTTTTAGTTACTTTGGAAAAAAAAATATTTTTTTAGTTACTTTGGAAAAAAAAATATTTTTTTAGTTACTTTGGAAAAAAAATATTTTTTTAGTTACTTTGGAAAAAAAAATATTTTTTTAGTTACTTTGGAAAAAAAAATATTTTTTTAGTTACTTTAAAAATAAATATTTTTTTAGTTACTTTGGAAATTTTTTTACTTTTTTAGTTACTTTGGAAAAAAAAACATTTTTTTAGTTACTTTGGAAAAAAAAAATATTTTTTTAGTTACTTTGGAAAAAAAAATATTTTTTTAGTTACTTTGGGAAAAAAAATATTTTTTTAGTTACTTTGGAAAAAAAAATATTTTTTTAGTTACTTTGGAATTTTTTTTACTTTTTTTAGTTACTTTGGAAAAAAAAATATTTTTTTAGTTACTTTGGAAATTTTTTTACTTTTTTTAGTTACTTTGGAAAAAAATTTTTTTTTTAGTTACTTTGGAAAAAAAAAATTTTTTTAGTTACTTTGGAAAAAAAAATATTTTTTTAGTTACTTTGGAAAAAAAAATATTTTTTTAGTTACTTTGGAAAAAAAAAATTTTTTTTAGTTACTTTGGAAAAAAAAATATTTTTTTAGTTACTTTGGAAAAAAAAATATTTTTTTAGTTACTTTGGAAAAAATAATATTTTTTTAGTTACTTTGGAAAAAAAAATATTTTTTTAGTTACTTTGGAAAAAAAAATATTTTTTTAGTTACTTTGGAAAAAAAATTATTTTTTTAGTTACTTTGGAAAAAAAATTACTTTTTTAGTTACTTTGGAAAAAATATATTTTTTTAGTTACTTTGGGAAAAAAAATATTTTTTTAGTTACTTTGGAAAAAAAAATATTTTTTTAGTTACTTTGGAAAAAAAAATATTTTTTTAGTTACTTTGGAAAAAAAAATATTTTTTTAGTTACTTTGGAAAAAAAAATATTTTTTTAGTTACTTTGGAAAAAAAATATTTTTTTAGTTACTTTGGAAAAAAAAATATTTTTTTAGTTACTTTGGAAAAAAAAATATTTTTTTAGTTACTTTGGAAAAAAAAATATTTTTTTAGTTACTTTGGAAAAAATATATTTTTTTAGTTACTTTGGAAAAAAAAATATTTTTTTAGTTACTTTGGAAAAAAAAAATTTTTTTTAGTTACTTTGGAAAAAAAAATATTTTTTTAGTTACTTTGGAAAAAAATTTACTTTTTTAGTTACTTTGGAAAAAAAATATTTTTTTAGTTACTTTGGAAAAAAAAATATTTTTTAGTTACTTTGGAAAAAAAAATATTTTTTTAGTTACTTTGGAAAAAAAATATATTTTTTTAGTTACTTTGGAAAAAATTTTACTTTTTTAGTTACTTTGGAAAAAAAAATATTTTTTTAGTTACTTTGGAAAAAAAAATATTTTTTTAGTTACTTTGGAAAAAAAAATATTTTTTTAGTTACTTTGGAAAAAAAATATTTTTTTAGTTACTTTGGAAAAAAAAATATTTTTTTAGTTACTTTGGAAAAAAAAATATTTTTTTAGTTACTTTGGAAAAAAAAATATTTTTTTAGTTACTTTGGAAAAAAAAATATTTTTTTAGTTACTTTGGAAAAAAAATATTTTTTTAGTTACTTTGGAAAAAAAAATATTTTTTTAGTTACTTTGGAAAAAAAAATATTTTTTTAGTTACTTTGGAAAAAAAAATATTTTTTTAGTTACTTTGGAAAAAAAAATATTTTTTTAGTTACTTTGGAAAAAAAAATATTTTTTTAGTTACTTTGGAAAAAAAAATATTTTTTTAGTTACTTTAAAAATAAATATTTTTTTGTTACTTTGGAAATTTTTTTACTTTTTTAGTTACTTTGGAAAAAAAAATATTTTTTTAGTTACTTTGGAAAAAAAAATATTTTTTTAGTTACTTTGGAAAAAAAATATTTTTTTAGTTACTTTGGAAAAAAAAATATTTTTTTAGTTACTTTGGAAAAAAAAATATTTTTTTAGTTACTTTGGAAATTTTTTTACTTTTTTTAGTTACTTTGGAAAAAAAAATATTTTTTTAGTTACTTTGGAAAATTTTTGACTTTTTTTAGTTACTTTGGAAAAAAAATATTTTTTTAGTTACTTTGGAAAAAAAAATATTTTTTTAGTTACTTTGGAAAAAAAAATATTTTTTTAGTTACTTTGGAAAAAAAAATATTTTTTTAGTTACTTTGGAAAAAAAAATATATTTTTAGTTACTTTGGAAAAAAAAATATTTTTTTAGTTACTTTGGAAAAAAAAATATTTTTTTAGTTACTTTGGAAAAAATAATATTTTTTTAGTTACTTTGGAAAAAAAAATATTTTTTTAGTTACTTTGGAAAACAAAATATTTTTTTAGTTACTTTGGAAAAAAAATTATTTTTTTAGTTACTTTGGAAAAAAATTTACTTTTTTAGTTACTTTGGAAAAAAAATATTTTTTTAGTTACTTTGGAAAAAAAAATATTTTTTTAGTTACTTTGGGAAAAAAAATATTTTTTTAGTTACTTTGGAAAAAAAAATATTTTTTTAGTTACTTTGGAAAAAAAAATATTTTTTTAGTTACTTTGGAAAAAAAAATATTTTTTTAGTTACTTTGGAAAAAAAAATATTTTTTTAGTTACTTTGGAAAAAAAAATATTTTTTTAGTTACTTTGGAAAAAATATATTTTTTTAGTTACTTTGGAAAAAAAAATATTTTTTTAGTTACTTTGGAAAAAAAAATATTTTTTTAGTTACTTTGGAAAAAAAAATATTTTTTTAGTTACTTTGGAAAAAAAAATATTTTTTTAGTTACTTTGGAAAAAAATATTTTTTTAGTTACTTTGGAAAAAAAAATATTTTTTTAGTTACTTTGGAAAAAAAAATATTTTTTTAGTTACTTTGGAAAAAAAAATATTTTTTTAGTTACTTTGGAAAAAAAATATTTTTTTAGTTACTTTGGAAAAAAAAATATTTTTTTAGTTACTTTGGAAAAAAAAATATTTTTTTAGTTACTTTGGAAAAAAAAATATTTTTTTAGTTACTTTGGAAAAAAAAATATTTTTTTAGTTACTTTGGAAAAAAAATATTTTTTTAGTTACTTTGGAAAAAAAAATATTTTTTTAGTTACTTTGGAAAAAAAAATATTTTTTTAGTTACTTTGGAAAAAAAAATATTTTTTTAGTTACTTTGGAAAAAAAAATATTTTTTTAGTTACTTTGGAAAAAAAAATATTTTTTTAGTTACTTTGGAAAAAAAAATATTTTTTTAGTTACTTTGGAAAAAAAAATATTTTTTTAGTTACTTTGGAAAAAAAAATATTTTTTTAGTTACTTTGGAAAAAAAAATATTTTTTTAGTTACTTTGGAAAAAAAAATATTTTTTTAGTTACTTTGGAAAAAAAAATATTTTTTTAGTTACTTTGGAAAAAAAAATATTTTTTTAGTTACTTTGGAATTTTTTTTACTTTTTTTAGTTACTTTGGAAAAAAAAATATTTTTTTAGTTACTTTGGAAAAAAAAATATTTTTTTAGTTACTTTGGAAAAAAAAATATTTTTTTAGTTACTTTGGAAAAAAATATATTTTTTTAGTTACTTTGGAAAAAAAAATATTTTTTTAGTTACTTTGGAAAAAAAAATATTTTTTTAGTTACTTTGGAAAAAAAAATATTTTTTTAGTTACTTTGGAAAAAAAAATATTTTTTTAGTTACTTTGGAAAAAAAAATATTTTTTTAGTTACTTTGGAAAAAAAAATATTTTTTTAGTTACTTTGGAAAAAAAAATATTTTTTTAGTTACTTTGGAAAAAAATTTACTTTTTTAGTTACTTTGGAAAAAAAAATATTTTTTTAGTTACTTTGGAAAAAAAAATATTTTTTTAGTTACTTTGGAAAAAAAAATATTTTTTTAGTTACTTTGGAAAAAAAAATATTTTTTTAGTTACTTTGGAATTTTTTTTACTTTTTTTAGTTACTTTGGAAAAAAAAAATTTTTTTAGTTACTTTGGAAAAAAAAATATTTTTTTAGTTACTTTGGAAAAAAAATATTTTTTTAGTTACTTTGGAAAAAAAAATATTTTTTTAGTTACTTTGGAAAAAAAAATATTTTTTTAGTTACTTTGGAAAAAAAAATATTTTTTTAGTTACTTTGGAAAAAAAAATATTTTTTTAGTTACTTTGGAAAAAAAAATATTTTTTTAGTTACTTTGGAAAAAAAAATATTTTTTTAGTTACTTTGGAAAAAAAAATATTTTTTTAGTTACTTTGGAATTTTTTTTACTTTTTTTAGTTACTTTGGAAAAAAAAATATTTTTTTATTTACTTTGGAAAAAAAAATATTTTTTTAGTTACTTTGGAAAAAAATATATTTTTTTAGTTACTTTGGAAAAAAAAATATTTTTTTAGTTACTTTGGAAAAAAAAATATTTTTTTAGTTACTTTGGAAAAAAAAATATTTTTTTAGTTACTTTGGGAAAAAAAATATTTTTTTAGTTACTTTGGAAAAAAAAATATTTTTTTAGTTACTTTGGAAAAAAAAATATTTTTTTAGTTACTTTGGAAAAAAAAATATTTTTTTAGTTACTTTGGAAAAAAAAATATTTTTTTAGTTACTTTGGAAAAAAATTTACTTTTTTAGTTACTTTGGAAAAAAAAATATTTTTTTAGTTAATTGGAAAAAAAAATATTTTTTTAGTTACTTTGGAAAAAAAAATATTTTTTTAGTTACTTTGGGAAAAAAAATATTTTTTTAGTTACTTTGGAATTTTTTTAACTTTTTTTAGTTACTTTGGAAAAAAAATATTTTTTTAGTTACTTTGGAAAAAAAAATATTTTTTTAGTTACTTTGGAAAAAAAAATATTTTTTTAGTTACTTTGGAAAAAAATTTACTTTTTTAGTTACTTTGGAAAAAAAAATATTTTTTTAGTTACTTTGGAAAAAAAAATATTTTTTTAGTTACTTTGGAAAAAAAAATATTTTTTAGTTACTTTGGAAAAAAAAATATTTTTTTAGTTACTTTGGAATTTTTTTTACTTTTTTTAGTTACTTTGGAAAAAAAAATATTTTTTTAGTTACTTTGGAAAAAAAAATATTTTTTTAGTTACTTTGGAAAAAAAATATTTTTTTAGTTACTTTGGAAAAAAAAATATTTTTTTAGTTACTTTGGAAAAAAAAATATTTTTTTAGTTACTTTGGAAAAAAAAATATTTTTTTAGTTACTTTGGAAAAAAATATATTTTTTTAGTTACTTTGGAAAAAAAAATATTTTTTTAGTTACTTTGGAAAAAAATATATTTTTTTAGTTACTTTGGAAAAAAAAATATTTTTTTAGTTACTTTGGAAAAAAAAATATTTTTTTAGTTACTTTGGAAAAAAAATATTTTTTTAGTTACTTTGGAAAAAAAAATATTTTTTTAGTTACTTTGGAAAAAAAAATATTTTTTTAGTTACTTTGGAAAAAAAAATATTTTTTTAGTTACTTTGGAATTTTTTTACTTTTTTAGTTACTTTGGAAAAAAAAATATTTTTTTAGTTACTTTGGAAAAAATATATATTTTTTTAGTTACTTTGGAAAAAATTTTACTTTTTTAGTTACTTTGGAAAAAAAAATATTTTTTTAGTTACTTTGGAAAAAAAATATTTTTTTAGTTACTTTGGAAAAAAAAAATTTTTTTGAGTTACTTTGGAAAAAATATATTTTTTTAGTTACTTTGGAAAAAAAAATATTTTTTTAGTTACTTTGGAAAAAAAATATTTTTTTAGTTACTTTGGAAAAAAATATATTTTTTTAGTTACTTTGAAAAAATATATTTTTTTAGTTACTTTGGAAAAAAAAATATTTTTTTAGTTACTTTGGAAAAAAAATATTTTTTTAGTTACTTTGGAAAAAAAAATATTTTTTTAGTTACTTTGGAAAAAAAAATATTTTTTTAGTTACTTTGGAAAAAAAATATTTTTTTAGTTACTTTGGAAAAAAAAATATTTTTTTAGTTACTTTGGAAAAAAAAATATTTTTTTAGTTACTTTGGAAAAAAAAATATTTTTTAGTTACTTTGGAAAAAAAATATTTTTTTAGTTACTTTGGAAAAAAAAATATTTTTTTAGTTACTTTGGAAAAAAAAAATATTTTTTTAGTTACTTTGGAAAAAAAAATATTTTTTTAGTTACTTTGGAAAAAAAAATATTTTTTTAGTTACTTTGGAAAAAAAATATTTTTTTAGTTACTTTGGAAAAAAAAATATTTTTTTAGTTACTTTGGAAAAAAAAATATTTTTTTAGTTACTTTGGAAAAAAAAATATTTTTTTAGTTACTTTGGAAAAAAAAATATTTTTTTAGTTACTTTGGAAAAAAAAATATTTTTTTAGTTACTTTGGAAAAAAAAATATTTTTTTAGTTACTTTGGAAAAAAAAATATTTTTTTAGTTACTTTGGAAAAAAAAATATTTTTTTAGTTACTTTGGAAAAAAAAATATTTTTTTAGTTACTTTGGAAAAAAAAATATTTTTTTAGTTACTTTGGAAAAAAAAATATTTTTTTAGTTACTTTGGAAAAAAAAATATTTTTTTAGTTACTTTGGAATTTTTTTTACTTTTTTTAGTTACTTTGGAAAAAAAAAATTTTTTTAGTTACTTTGGAAAAAAAAATATTTTTTTAGTTACTTTGGAAAAAAAATATTTTTTTAGTTACTTTGGAAAAAAAAATATTTTTTTAGTTACTTTGGAAAAAAAAATATTTTTTTAGTTACTTTGGAAAAAAAAATATTTTTTTAGTTACTTTGGAAAAAAAAATATTTTTTTAGTTACTTTGGAAAAAAAAATATTTTTTTAGTTACTTTGGAAAAAAAAATATTTTTTTAGTTACTTTGGAAAAAAAAATATTTTTTTAGTTACTTTGGAAAAAAATTTACTTTTTTAGTTACTTTGGAAAAAAAAATATTTTTTTAGTTACTTTGGAAAAAAAAATATTTTTTTAGTTACTTTGGAAAAAAAAATATTTTTTTAGTTACTTTGGAAAAAAAAATATTTTTTTAGTTACTTTGGAAAAAAAAATATTTTTTTAGTTACTTTGGAAAAAAAAATATTTTTTTAGTTACTTTGGGAAAAAAAATATTTTTTTAGTTACTTTGGAAAAAAAAATATTTTTTTAGTTACTTTGGAAAAAAAAATATTTTTTTAGTTACTTTGGAAAAAAAAATATTTTTTTAGTTACTTTGGAAAAAAAAATATTTTTTTAGTTACTTTGGAAAAAAATTTACTTTTTTAGTTACTTTGGAAAAAAAAATATTTTTTTAGTTAATTGGAAAAAAAAATATTTTTTTAGTTACTTTGGAAAAAAAAATATTTTTTTAGTTACTTTGGAAAAAAAAATATTTTTTTAGTTACTTTGGAATTTTTTTTACTTTTTTTAGTTACTTTGGAAAAAAAAATATTTTTTTAGTTACTTTGGAAAAAAAAATATTTTTTTAGTTACTTTGGAAAAAAAAAATATTTTTTTAGTTACTTTGGAAAAAAATTTACTTTTTTAGTTACTTTGGAAAAAAAATATTTTTTTAGTTACTTTGGAAAAAAAAATATTTTTTTAGTTACTTTGGAAAAAAAATATTTTTTTAGTTACTTTGGAAAAAAAAATATTTTTTTAGTTACTTTGGAATTTTTTTTACTTTTTTTAGTTACTTTGGAAAAAAAATATTTTTTTAGTTACTTTGGAAAAAAAAATATTTTTTTAGTTACTTTGGAAAAAAAATATTTTTTTAGTTACTTTGGAAAAAAAAATATTTTTTTAGTTACTTTGGAAAAAAAAATATTTTTTTAGTTACTTTGGAAAAAAAAATATTTTTTTAGTTACTTTGGAAAAAAAAATATTTTTTTAGTTACTTTGGAAAAAAAAATATTTTTTTAGTTACTTTGGAAAAAAATATATTTTTTTAGTTACTTTGGAAAAAAAAAATATTTTTTTAGTTACTTTGGAAAAAAAAATATTTTTTTAGTTACTTTGGAAAAAAAATATTTTTTTAGTTACTTTGGAAAAAAAAATATTTTTTTAGTTACTTTGGAAAAAAAAATATTTTTTTAGTTACTTTGGAAAAAAAAATATTTTTTTAGTTACTTTGGAAAAAAAATATTTTTTTAGTTACTTTGGAATTTTTTTACTTTTTTAGTTACTTTGGAAAAAAAAATATTTTTTTTAGTTACTTTGGAAAAAATATATATTTTTTTAGTTACTTTGGAAAAAATTTTACTTTTTTAGTTACTTTGGAAAAAAAATATTTTTTTAGTTACTTTGGAAAAAAAATATTTTTTTAGTTACTTTGGAAAAAAAAATATTTTTTGAGTTACTTTGGAAAAAAAATATTTTTTTAGTTACTTTGGAAAAAAAAATATTTTTTTAGTTACTTTGGAAAAAAAAATATTTTTTTAGTTACTTTGGAAAAAAAAATATTTTTTAGTTACTTTGGAAAAAAAATATTTTTTTAGTTACTTTGAAAAAAAAATATTTTTTTAGTTACTTTGGAAAAAAAAATATTTTTTTAGTTACTTTGGAAAAAAAAATATTTTTTTAGTTACTTTGGAAAAAAAAATATTTTTTTAGTTACTTTGGAAAAAAAATTATTTTTTTAGTTACTTTGGAAAAAAAAATATTTTTTTAGTTACTTTGGAAAAAAAATATTTTTTTAGTTACTTTGGAAAAAAAAAATATTTTTTTAGTTACTTTGGAAAAAAAATATTTTTTTAGTTACTTTGGAAAAAAAAATATTTTTTTAGTTACTTTGGAAAAAAATATATTTTTTTAGTTACTTTGGAAAAAAAAATATTTTTTTAGTTACTTTAAAAATAAATATTTTTTCAGTTACTTTGGAAATTGTTTTACTTTTTAGTTACTTTGGAAAAAAAAAATATTTTTTTAGTTACTTTGGAAAAAAAAATATTTTTTTAGTTACTTTGGAAAAAAAAATATTTTTTTAGTTACTTTGGAAAAAAAAATATTTTTTTAGTTACTTTGGAAAAAAAAATATTTTTTTAGTTACTTTGGAAAAAAAATATTTTTTTAGTTACTTTGGAAAAAAAAATATTTTTTTAGTTACTTTGGAAAAAAAAAATATTTTTTTAGTTACTTTGGAAAAAAAAATATTTTTTTAGTTACTTGGAAAAAAAAATAATTTTTTAGTTACTTTGGAAAAAAAAATATTTTTTTAGTTACTTTGGAAAAAAAAATATTTTTTTTAGTTACTTTGGAAAAAAAAATATTTTTTTAGTTACTTTGGAAAAATATTTTTTTAGTTACTTTGGAAAAAAAAAATATTTTTTTAGTTACTTTGGAAAAAAAAATATTTTTTTAGTTACTTTGGAAAAAAAAATATTTTTTAGTTACTTTG
>NW_027635160.1:0-1000 GCF_949748355.1 Melanostigma gelatinosum | reverse complement strand
AACTAAAAAAAATATTTTTTTTCCAAAGAAACTAAAAAAATATTTTTTTTTCCAAAGTAACTAAAAAAATATTTTTTTTTCCAAAGAAACTAAAAAAATTTTTTTTTTCCAAAGTAACTAAAAAAATATTTTTTTTTCCAAAGTAACTAAAAAAAAAATTTTTTTCCAAAGTAACTAAAAAAATTTTTTTTTTCCAAAGTAACTAAAAAAATATTTTTTTTTCCAAAGTAACTAAAAAATTTTTTTTTTTCCAAAGTAACTAAAAAAAAATTTTTTTTTCCAAAGAAACTAAAAAAATATTTTTTTTTCCAAAGTAACTAAAAAAAAATTTTTTTTTCCAAAGAAACTAAAAAAATATTTTTTTTTCCAAAGAAACTAAAAAAATTTTTTTTTTTCCAAAGTAACTAAAAAATTTTTTTTTTTTCCAAAGTAACTAAAAAAATATTTTTTTTTCCAAAGTAACTAAAAAAATATTTTTTTTCCAAAGTAACTAAAAAAATATATTTTTTTCCAAAGTAACTAAAAAAATATTTTTTTTTCCAAAGAAACTAAAAAAATATTTTTTTTTCCAAAGTAACTAAAAAAAATTTTTTTTTTCCAAAGTAACTAAAAAAATTTTTTTTTTTCCAAAGTAACTAAAAAAATATTTTTTTTCCAAAGTAACTAAAAAATTTTTTTTTTTCCAAAGTAACTAAAAAAATATTTTTTTTTCCAAAGTAACTAAAAAAATATTTTTTTTTCCAAAGTAACTAAAAAAATATTTTTTTTTCCAAAGAAACTAAAAAAATATTTTTTTTTCCAAAGTAACTAAAAAAATGTTTTTTTTCCAAAGTAACTAAAAAATTATTTTTTTTTCCAAAGTAACTAAAAAAATATTTTTTTTTCCAAAGAAACTAAAAAATTTTTTTTTTTTCCAAAGTAACTAAAAAAATATTTTTTTTCCAAAGTAACTAAAAAAATATTTTTTTTTCCAAAGTAACTAAAAAAATATTTTTTTTCC
>NW_027635161.1:0-40982 GCF_949748355.1 Melanostigma gelatinosum | reverse complement strand
CTAGTCTCAGTTTAACTGTGACCTCCAAGAATGGATAATAATACGTGTGACCAGTCTGTGTTTTAGCAGCGTGGAAATACGTTTAAAATGATGAATAACATTGCATAATCTGTAGCCGCGCTGTGAGGAGCTAACGCTAGCTACGTGTAGCTCCGGTTTTGCGGTACTCTGTATGTAAAATAAAAGTGCTTATAAAATAAAATAACCAGTAGAGTGTGAGAGGAGACAGAGGGCGTACCAGTGGAATTAAAGTGTGGGATTTTGGTGAAACTTGTGTGTGCGTATGCTTGATTAGAAGCTCCGTTTTTGTCGTTAGCATATCCGTTAGCATAACATCAGGATAACTTCCTGTCGGCGAAAAATAGTAGAAGAAATGCAAAACGCCAGAAAACCAACTAGCGGCCAGGAGGAGTAACTGCTAGATAATAGTAATAAGTGTTTAGAATCTGTGAATTTGTTAGAGCTTCATTGTCTAAGACCTGTAAGCTTACATCCTGACTTTAGTTTTAATTAAACATTATAACAAAGATTAATGGTTTCAGTTGTGCTTCTTCAATTCTTGAACTTAATTGTGATTCATTAGTAAATGAGATTCATTATTGTGCAGACCAGAGTGTAAGTGCAGTTCAACAGTTTGACTTGCATTGGTATTTCTGATTGAATATCTTTGAACACAGTTATTGATTTTTTTAAAGTTGAATTTTATATTTAATTGATTAATTATTCATTATTTTTTAATTTCATTTTACTTCCAATTTTAAACCTTTCGAATTCTGATTTGGAACTGGATTGTGATCTTGATTTTGACTCTGATTTAGATGTTGAGTTTGATTTAGGAATTCTAACTTCAATTTTGGATTCGAGATTCCTTCACATATCCAGTATTGACTAATTTTGGTACATTTACTATTTTACATCGTTCCTAAGAATCAATTTTGACACGGACGGCGCAAACATATTTGAGAGATCGTTGACCTCTCTTACACTACAGACGTATGCTAACATTTACTGCTGACCTTTGGGCAGTTTTGTGTTTGTTTTAGTCAAGGTGCGTGGTTGAGTGGATCCAGATCTGGGAAGTGAAGCAGTGGATCCCAGTTTTGGAGTCAACGACCGCACACAATACAGCACAGAGGGTGAGTTGACTTTGATTCATGTGATGACAAGCGTGCACATTCAATACACACATTTGAATACTCCTAGGCTGCATTAATTTACATTAAAGAAGCAGAGGAAGGAAGTAGGAGAACTGGTAAGTAAACTAAGCTGTGAAGTAAGGGAAGTAGGAGAACTGGTGGGAAGACTAAAATGTGAAGTAAGAGAAGTTCAGCTCAGTTTTTAAAAAAGAAACCTTTTATTTTTCAGGAGAGGGTGAACAAATAAGTGTTTCTAAACACAATAAAATGGACTGAGACTGATCTCTGGTCTGAGAGAATCAGTGGGACTAATACAGTTTTAAAATGGAGCTCCTAACGTTTCGGCAAGTTGTGCCTTCCTCAGAGGAGAATAAAAAATGAAAGAAAGACTGGAGATATTTATACCTTCCCTAGGCAGAGCAACTAGGGAGCTTCTGATAGGCTGGAACTCCCTCTAATCAGATGGCTAAGCCGTCTCAGCTGTCTAATTGAACACCTGGCAATCAGGAGGAAACCTGTCTTAATCGGCACCAAAGGCCTGCTGGGTGTAAAACCACCAGTTAAGGGCCATCATCTCCACCCAATGAGTTTCTAATACAAGTCAAGGTACACTTTGTGGCACTGGCAGGTTAGGTTCAGGGGAAAAAAAGGGTCTGGCTGCCTTTAGGCAGTCAGAGGGCACGGGCACACAAAGTATAGGCCTTAATACCTGTAATTCTCAAGAGGGGTTTGTAATTTTTTTTCATATTTTGCAGGTGTCCTGGCGGGTCTCCTAAAGGAGGTGTCCCCGCCCTCATCAGAGGAGGTAAGTCCATCATTTAGACACTCTAGGTCCCCCTAGTCTCAGTTTAACTGTGACCTCCAAGAATGGATAATAATACGTGTGACCAGTCTGTGTTTTAGCAGCGTGGAAATACGTTTAAAATGATGAATAACATTGCATAATCTGTAGCCGCGCTGTGAGGAGCTAACGCTAGCTACGCGTAGCTCCGGTTTTGCGGTACTCTGTATGTAAGATAAAAGTGCTTATAAAATAAAATAACCAGTAGAGTGTGAGAGGAGACAGAGGGCGTACCAGTGGAATTAAAGTGTGGGATTTTGGTGAAACTTGTGTGTATGCTTGATTAGAAGCTCCGTTTTTGTCGTTAGCATATCCGTTAGCATAACATCAGGATAACTTCCTGTCGGCGAAAAATAGTAGAAGAAATGCAAAACGCCAGAAAACCAACTAGCGGCCAGGAGGAGTAACTGCTAGATAATAGTAATGAGTGTTTAGAATCTGTGAATTTGTTAGAGCTTCATTGTCTAAGACCTGTAAGCTTACATCCTGACTTTAGTTTTAATTAAACATTATAACAAAGATTAATGGTTTCAGTTGTGCTTCTTCAATTCTTGAACTTAATTGTGATTCATTAGTAAATGAGATTCATTATTGTGCAGACCAGAGTGTAAGTGCAGTTCAACAGTTTGACTTGCATTGGTATTTCTGATTGAATATCTTTGAACACAGTTATTGATTTTTTAAAAGTTGAATTTAATATTTAATTGATTAATTATTCATTATTTTTTAATTTCATTTTACTTCCAATTTTAAACCTTTCGAATTCTGATTTGGAACTGGATTGTGATCTTGATTTTGACTCTGATTTAGATGTTGAGTTTGATTTAGGAATTCTAACTTCAATTTTGGATTCGAGATTCCTTCACATATCCAGTATTGACTAATTTTGGTACATTTACTATTTTACATCGTTCCTAAGAATCAATTTTGACACGGACGGCGCAAACATATTTGAGAGATCGTTGACCTCTCTTACACTACAGACGTATGCTAACATTTACTGCTGACCTTTGGGCAGTTTTGTGTTTGTTTTAGTCAAGGTGCGTGGTTGAGTGGATCCAGATCTGGGAAGTGAAGCAGTGGATCCCAGTTTTGGAGTCAACGACCGCACACAATACAGCACAGAGGGTGAGTTGACTTTGATTCATGTGATGACAAGCGTGCACATTCAATACACACATTTGAATACTCCTAGGCTGCATTAATTTACATTAAAGAAGCAGAGGAAGGAAGTAGGAGAACTGGTAAGTAAACTAAGCTGTGAAGTAAGGGAAGTAGGAGAACTGGTGGGAAGACTAAAATGTGAAGTAAGAGAAGTTCAGCTCAGTTTTTAAAAAAGAAACCTTTTATTTTTCAGGAGAGGGTGAACAAATAAGTGTTTCTAAACACAATAAAATGGACTGAGACTGATCTCTGGTCTGAGAGAATCAGTGGGACTAATACAGTTTTAAAATGGAGCTCCTAACGTTTCGGCAAGTTGTGCCTTCCTCAGAGGAGAATAAAAAATGAAAGAAAGACTGGAGATATTTATACCTTCCCTAGGCAGAGCAACTAGGGAGCTTCTGATAGGCTGGAACTCCCTCTAATCAGATGGCTAAGCCGTCTCAGCTGTCTAATTGAACACCTGGCAATCAGGAGGAAACCTGTCTTAATCGGCACCAAAGGCCTGCTGGGTGTAAAACCACCAGTTAAGGGCCATCATCTCCACCCAATGAGTTTCTAATACAAGTCAAGGTACACTTTGTGGCACTGGCAGGTTAGGTTCAGGGGAAAAAAAGGGTCTGGCTGCCTTTAGGCAGTCAGAGGGCACGGGCACACAAAGTATAGGCCTTAATACCTGTAATTCTCAAGAGGGGTTTGTAATTTTTTTTCATATTTTGCAGGTGTCCTGGCGGGTCTCCTAAAGGAGGTGTCCCCGCCCTCATCAGAGGAGGTAAGTCCATCATTTAGACACTCTAGGTCCCCCTAGTCTCAGTTTAACTGTGACCTCCAAGAATGGATAATAATACGTGTGACCAGTCTGTGTTTTAGCAGCGTGGAAATACGTTTAAAATGATGAATAACATTGCATAATCTGTAGCCGCGCTGTGAGGAGCTAACGCTAGCTACGCGTAGCTCCGGTTTTGCGGTACTCTGTATGTAAGATAAAAGTGCTTATAAAATAAAATAACCAGTAGAGTGTGAGAGGAGACAGAGGGCGTACCAGTGGAATTAAAGTGTGGGATTTTGGTGAAACTTGTGTGTATGCTTGATTAGAAGCTCCGTTTTTGTCGTTAGCATATCCGTTAGCATAACATCAGGATAACTTCCTGTCGGCGAAAAATAGTAGAAGAAATGCAAAACGCCAGAAAACCAACTAGCGGCCAGGAGGAGTAACTGCTAGATAATAGTAATGAGTGTTTAGAATCTGTGAATTTGTTAGAGCTTCATTGTCTAAGACCTGTAAGCTTACATCCTGACTTTAGTTTTAATTAAACATTATAACAAAGATTAATGGTTTCAGTTGTGCTTCTTCAATTCTTGAACTTAATTGTGATTCATTAGTAAATGAGATTCATTATTGTGCAGACCAGAGTGTAAGTGCAGTTCAACAGTTTGACTTGCATTGGTATTTCTGATTGAATATCTTTGAACACAGTTATTGATTTTTTAAAAGTTGAATTTAATATTTAATTGATTAATTATTCATTATTTTTTAATTTCATTTTACTTCCAATTTTAAACCTTTCGAATTCTGATTTGGAACTGGATTGTGATCTTGATTTTGACTCTGATTTAGATGTTGAGTTTGATTTAGGAATTCTAACTTCAATTTTGGATTCGAGATTCCTTCACATATCCAGTATTGACTAATTTTGGTACATTTACTATTTTACATCGTTCCTAAGAATCAATTTTGACACGGACGGCGCAAACATATTTGAGAGATCGTTGACCTCTCTTACACTACAGACGTATGCTAACATTTACTGCTGACCTTTGGGCAGTTTTGTGTTTGTTTTAGTCAAGGTGCGTGGTTGAGTGGATCCAGATCTGGGAAGTGAAGCAGTGGATCCCAGTTTTGGAGTCAACGACCGCACACAATACAGCACAGAGGGTGAGTTGACTTTGATTCATGTGATGACAAGCGTGCACATTCAATACACACATTTGAATACTCCTAGGCTGCATTAATTTACATTAAAGAAGCAGAGGAAGGAAGTAGGAGAACTGGTAAGTAAACTAAGCTGTGAAGTAAGGGAAGTAGGAGAACTGGTGGGACTAAAAAAAAAAATTTTTTTTTCCAAAGTAACTAAAAAAAAAAAATTTTTTCCAAAGTAACTAAAAAAAAAATTTTTTTTCCAAAGTAACTAAAAAAATATTTTTTTTTCCAAAGTAACTAAAAAAAAATTTTTTTTTCCAAAGTAACTAAAAAAATATTTTTTTTTTCCAAAGTAACTAAAAAAATATTTTTTTTTCCAAAGTAACTAAAAAAATATTTTTTTTTCCAAAGTAACTAAAAAAATATTTTTTTTTCCAAAGTAACTAAAAAAATATTTTTTTTTCCAAAGTAACTAAAAAAATATTTTTTTTTCCAAAGTAACTAAAAAAATATTTTTTTTTCCAAAGTAACTAAAAAAGTAAATTTTTTTCCAAAGTAACTAAAAAAATATTTTTTTTTCCAAAGTAACTAAAAAAGTAAATTTTTTTCCAAAGTAACTAAAAAAGTAAATTTTTTTCCAAAGTAACTAAAAAAATATTTTTTTTTCCAAAGTAACTAAAAAAATATTTTTTTTTCCAAAGTAACTAAAAAAATATTTTTTTTTCCAAAGTAACTAAAAAAATATTTTTTTTCCAAAGTAACTAAAAAAATAATTTTTTTTCCAAAGTAACTAAAAAAATAATTTTTTTTCCAAAGTAACTAAAAATATATTTTTTTTTCCAAAGTAACTAAAAAAGTAAATTTTTT
Source organism: Melanostigma gelatinosum (assembly GCF_949748355.1). NCBI lineage: Eukaryota > Metazoa > Chordata > Actinopteri > Perciformes > Zoarcidae > Melanostigma > Melanostigma gelatinosum. Next base: position 35,056 of record NW_027635161.1, on the reverse strand, counting down.
TCCAAAGTAACTAAAAAAATATTTTTTTTTTCCAAAGTAACTAAAAAAGTAAAAATTTTTCCAAAGTAACTAAAAAAATATTTTTTTTTCCAAAGTAACTAAAAAAATATTTTTTTTCCCCAAGTAACTAAAAAAATATTTTTTTTTCCAAAGTAACTAAAAAAATATTTTTTTTTCCAAAGTAACTAAAAAAAATAATTTTTTTTCCAAAGTAACTAAAAAAAAATATATTTTTTTCCAAAGTAACTAAAAAAATATTTTTTTTCCAAAGTAACTAAAAAAATATTTTTTTTTCCAAAGTAACTAAAAAAATATTTTTTTTTCCAAAGTAACTAAAAAAATATTTTTTTTTCCAAAGTAACTAAAAAAATATTTTTTTTTCCAAAGTAACTAAAAAAATAAATTTTTTTCCAAAGTAACTAAAAAAATAAATTTTTTTCCAAAGTAACTAAAAAAATAAAAAAAAATTTCCAAAGTAACTAAAAAAATATTTTTTTTTCCAAAGTAACTAAAAAAATATTTTTTTTTCTCCAAAGTAACTAAAAAAATATTTTTTTTTCCAAAGTAACTAAAAAAATATTTTTTTTTCCAAAGTAACTAAAAAAATATATTTTTTTCCAAAGTAACTAAAAAAATATTTTTTTTTCCAAAGTAACTAAAAAAATATTTTTTTTTCCAAAGTAACTAAAAAAATATTTTTTTTTCCAAAGTAACTAAAAAAATATTTTTTTTTCCAAAGTAACTAAAAAAATATTTTTTTTTCCAAAGTAACTAAAAAAATATTTTTTTTTCCAAAGTAACTAAAAAAGTAAATTTTTTTCCAAAGTAAATTTTTTTCCAAAGTAACTAAAAAAGTAAATTTTTTTCCAAAGTAACTAAAAAAGTAAATTTTTTTCCAAAGTAACTAAAAAAATATTTTTTTTTTCCAAAGTAACTAAAAAAAAAAAAAAATTTCCAAAGTAACTAAAAAAATATTTTTTTTTCCAAAGTAACTAAAAAAATATTTTTTTTTCCAAAGTAACTAAAAAAATATTTTTTTTTCCAAAGTAACTAAAAAAAAATTTTTTTTTCCAAAGTAACTAAAAAAATATTTTTTTTTCCAAAGTAACTAAAAAAATATATTTTTTTCCAAAGTAACTAAAAAAGTAAATTTTTTTCCAAAGTAACTAAAAAAATAAATTTTTTTCCAAAGTAACTAAAAAAATATTTTTTTTTTCCAAAGTAACTAAAAAAAAAAAAAAAAATTCCAAAGTAACTAAAAAAATATTTTTTTTTCCAAAGTAACTAAAAAAATATTTTTTTTTCCAAAGTAACTAAAAAAATATTTTTTTTTCCAAAGTAACTAAAAAAATATTTTTTTTTCCAAAGTAACTAAAAAAATATTTTTTTTTCCAAAGTAACTAAAAAAATATTTTTTTTTCCAAAGTAACTAAAAAAATATTTTTTTTTCCAAAGTAACTAAAAAAATATTTTTTTTTCCAAAGTAACTAAAAAAATATTTTTTTTTCCAAAGTAACTAAAAAAATATTTTTTTTTCCAAAGTAACTAAAAAAATATTTTTTTTTCCAAAGTAACTAAAAAAGTAAATTTTTTTCCAAAGTAACTAAAAAAGTAAATTTTTTTCCAAAGTAACTAAAAAAAATTTTTTTTTTCCAAAGTAACTAAAAAAATATTTTTTTTTCCAAAGTAACTAAAAAAATATTTTTTTTTCCAAAGTAACTAAAAAAATATTTTTTTTTCCAAAGTAACTAAAAAAATATTTTTTTTTCCAAAGTAACTAAAAAAATATTTTTTTTTCCAAAGTAACTAAAAAAATATTTTTTTTTCCAAAGTAACTAAAAAAGTAAAAAATTTTCCAAAGTAACTAAAAAAATTTTTTTTTTCCAAAGTAACTAAAAAAATATTTTTTTTTCCAAAGTAACTAAAAAAATATTTTTTTTTCCAAAGTAACTAAAAAAAAATTTTTTTTTCCAAAGTAACTAAAAAAATATTTTTTTTTCCAAAGTAACTAAAAAAATATTTTTTTTTCCAAAGTAACTAAAAAAATATTTTTTTTTCCAAAGTAACTAAAAAAATATTTTTTTTTCCAAAGTAACTAAAAAAATATTTTTTTTTCCAAAGTAACTAAAAAAGTAAATTTTTTTCCAAAGTAACTAAAAAAGTAAATTTTTTTCCAAAGTAACTAAAAAAGTAAATTTTTTTCCAAAGTAACTAAAAAAATATTTTTTTTTCCAAAGTAACTAAAAAAATATTTTTTTTTCCAAAGTAACTAAAAAAAATATTTTTTTTTCCAAAGTAACTAAAAAAGTAAAAAATTTTCCAAAGTAACTAAAAAAATATTTTTTTTTCCAAAGTAACTAAAAAAAATTTTTTTTTTCCAAAGTAACTAAAAAAATATTTTTTTTTCCAAAGTAACTAAAAAAATATTTTTTTTTCCAAAGTAACTAAAAAAGTAAATTTTTTTCCAAAGTAACTAAAAAAATATTTTTTTTTCCAAAGTAACTAAAAAAGTAAAATTTTTTCCAAAGTAACTAAAAAAATATTTTTTTTTCCAAAGTAACTAAAAAAGTAAAATTTTTTCCAAAGTAACTAAAAAAATATATTTTTTTCCAAAGTAACTAAAAAAATATTTTTTTTTCCAAAGTAACTAAAAAAATATTTTTTTTTCCAAAGTAACTAAAAAAATATTTTTTTTTCCAAAGTAACTAAAAAAATATATTTTTTCCAAAGTAACTAAAAAAATATTTTTTTTCCAAAGTAACTAAAAAAATATTTTTTTTTCCAAAGTAACTAAAAAAATATTTTTTTTTCCAAAGTAACTAAAAAAATATTTTTTTTTCCAAAGTAACTAAAAAAATATTTTTTTTTCCAAAGTAACTAAAAAAAATTTTTTTTTCCAAAGTAACTAAAAAAATTTTTTTTTTTCCAAAGTAACTAAAAAAAATTTTTTTTTTCCAAAGTAACTAAAAAAATATTTTTTTTTCCAAAGTAACTAAAAAAGTAAATTTTTTTCCAAAGTAACTAAAAAAGTAAATTTTTTTCCAAAGTAACTAAAAAAATATTTTTTTTTCCAAAGTAACTAAAAAAATATTTTTTTTTCCAAAGTAACTAAAAAAATATTTTTTTTCCAAAGTAACTAAAAAAATATTTTTTTTCCAAAGTAACTAAAAAAATATTTTTTTTTCCAAAGTAACTAAAAAAATATTTTTTTTTCCAAAGTAACTAAAAAAATATTTTTTTTTCCAAAGTAACTAAAAAAATATTTTTTTTTCCAAAGTAACTAAAAAAAGATTTTTTTTTCCAAAGTAACTAAAAAAATATATTTTTTTCCAAAGTAACTAAAAAAATATTTTTTTTTCCAAAGTAACTAAAAAAGTAAAATTTTTTCCAAAGTAACTAAAAAAGTAAATTTTTTTCCAAAGTAACTAAAAAAGTAAATTTTTTTCCAAAGTAACTAAAAAAGTAAATTTTTTTCCAAAGTAACTAAAAAAGTAAATTTTTTTCCAAAGTAACTAAAAAAGTAAATTTTTTTCCAAAGTAACTAAAAAAGTAAATTTTTTTCCAAAGTAACTAAAAAAGTAAATTTTTTTCCAAAGTAACTAAAAAAGTAAATTTTTTTCCAAAGTAACTAAAAAAGTAAATTTTTTTCCAAAGTAACTAAAAAAGTAAATTTTTTTCCAAAGTAACTAAAAAAATATTTTTTTTTCCAAAGTAACTAAAAAAATATTTTTTTTTCCAAAGTAACTAAAAAAATATTTTTTTTTCCAAAGTAACTAAAAAAATATTTTTTTTTCCAAAGTAACTAAAAAAATATTTTTTTTTCCAAAGTAACTAAAAAAATATTTTTTTTTCCAAAGTAACTAAAAAAATATTTTTTTTCCCAAAGTAACTAAAAAAATTTTTTTTTCCAAAGTAACTAAAAAAATATTTTTTTTTCCAAAGTAACTAAAAAAATATTTTTTTTTTCCAAAGTAACTAAAAAAATATTTTTTTTTCCAAAGTAACTAAAAAAATATTTTTTTTTCCAAAGTAACTAAAAAAGTAAATTTTTTTCCAAAGTAACTAAAAAAATAAATTTTTTTCCAAAGTAACTAAAAAAATAAATTTTTTTCCAAAGTAACTAAAAAACTAAATTTTTTTCCAAAGTACCTAAAAAAGTAAAATTTTTTCCAAAGTAACTAAAAAAATAAAAAAAATTCCAAAGTAACTAAAAAAATATTTTTTTTTCCAAAGTAACTAAAAAAATATTTTTTTTTCCAAAGTAACTAAAAAAATATTTTTTTTTCCAAAGTAACTAAAAAAATATTTTTTTTTCCAAAGTAACTAAAAAAATATTTTTTTTTCCAAAGTAACTAAAAAAATATTTTTTTTTCCAAAGTAACTAAAAAAATATTTTTTTTTCCAAAGTAACTAAAAAAGTAAAAAAATTTTCCAAAGTAACTAAAAAAGTAAATTTTTTTTCCAAAGTAACTAAAAAAGTAAATTTTTTTCCAAAGTAACTAAAAAAATATTTTTTTTTCCAAAGTAACTAAAAAAATATTTTTTTTTCCAAAGTAACTAAAAAAGTAAATTTTTTTCCAAAGTAACTAAACAAATATATTTTTTTCCAAAGTAACTAAAAAAATATATTTTTTTCCAAAGTAACTAAAAAAATATATTTTTTTCCAAAGTAACTAAAAAAATATTTTTTTTTCCAAAGTAACTAAAAAAGTAAATTTTTTTCCAAAGTAACTAAAAAAATATATTTTTTTCCAAAGTAACTAAAAAAGTAAATTTTTTTCCAAAGTAACTAAAAAAATATTTTTTTTTCCAAAGTAACTAAAAAAATATTTTTTTTTCCAAAGTAACTAAAAAAATATTTTTTTTTCCAAAGTAACTAAAAAAATATTTTTTTTTCCAAAGTAACTAAAAAAATATTTTTTTTTCCAAAGTAACTAAAAAAATATTTTTTTTTCCAAAGTAACTAAAAAAATATTTTTTTTTCCAAAGTAACTAAAAAAATATTTTTTTCTCCAAAGTAACTAAAAAAATATTTTTTTTTCCAAAGTAACTAAAAAAATATTTTTTTTTCCAAAGTAACTAAAAAAATATTTTTTTTTCCAAAGTAACTAAAAAAATATTTTTTTTTCCAAAGTAACTAAAAAAATATTTTTTTTTCCAAAGTAACTAAAAAAATATATTTTTTTCCAAAGTAACTAAAAAAATATTTTTTTTTCCAAAGTAACTAAAAAAATATATTTTTTTCCAAAGTAACTAAAAAAATATTTTTTTTTCCAAAGTAACTAAAAAAGTAAAAATTTTTCCAAAGTAACTAAAAAAGTAAATTTTTTTCCAAAGTAACTAAAAAAGTAAAAATTTTTCCAAAGTAACTAAAAAAGTAAAAAAAATTCCAAAGTAACTAAAAAAGTAAATTTTTTTCCAAAGTAACTAAAAAAATATTTTTTTTTCCAAAGTAACTAAAAGAATATTTTTTTTTCCAAAGTAACTAAAAGAATATTTTTTTTTCCAAAGTAACTAAAAAAATATTTTTTTTTCCAAAGTAACTAAAAAAATATTTTTTTTTCCAAAGTAACTAAAAAAATATTTTTTTTTCCAAAGTAACTAAAAAAATATTTTTTTTTCCAAAGTAACTAAAAAAATATTTTTTTTTCCAAAGTAACTAAAAAAATATTTTTTTTTCCAAAGTAACTAAAAAAAATTTTTTTTTTCCAAAGTAACTAAAAAAATTTTTTTTTTCCAAAGTAACTAAAAAAATTTTTTTTTTTCCAAAGTAACTAAAAAAATATTTTTTTTTCCAAAGTAACTAAAAAAATATTTTTTTTTCCAAAGTAACTAAAAAAATATTTTTTTTTCCAAAGTAACTAAAAAAATATTTTTTTTTCCAAAGTAACTAAAAAAATTTTTTTTTTTCCAAAGTAACTAAAAAAATATATTTTTTTCCAAAGTAACTAAAAAAGTAAATTTTTTTCCAAAGTAACTAAAAAAGTAAAAAAAATTCCAAAGTAACTAAAAAAGTAAATTTTTTTCCAAAGTAACTAAAAAAGTAAATTTTTTTCCAAAGTAACTAAAAAAATATTTTTTTTTCCAAAGTAACTAAAAAAATATATTTTTTTCCAAAGTAACTAAAAAAATATATTTTTTTCCAAAGTAACTAAAAAAATATTTTTTTTTCCAAAGTAACTAAAAAAATATTTTTTTTTCCAAAGTAACTAAAAAAATATTTTTTTTTCCAAAGTAACTAAAAAATATTTTTTTTTTCCAAAGTAACTAAAAAAATATTTTTTTTCCAAAGTAACTAAAAAAATATTTTTTTTTCCAAAGTAACTAAAAAAGTAATTTTTTTTCTCCAAAGTAACTAAAAAAGTAATTTTTTTTCTCCAAAGTAACTAAAAAAATATTTTTTTTTCCAAAGTAACTAAAAAAATATTTTTTTTTCCAAAGTAACTAAAAAAATATTTTTTTTTCCAAAGTAACTAAAAAAATATTTTTTTTTCCAAAGTAACTAAAAAAATATTTTTTTTTCCAAAGTAACTAAAAAAATATTTTTTTTCCCAAAGTAACTAAAAAAATATTTTTTTTTCCAAAGTAACTAAAAAAATATTTTTTTTTCCAAAGTAACTAAAAAAATATTTTTTTTTCCAAAGTAACTAAAAAAAATTTTTTTTTTCCAAAGTAACTAAAAAAATATTTTTTTTTCCAAAGTAACTAAAAAAATATTTTTTTTTCCAAAGTAACTAAAAAAATATTTTTTTTTCCAAAGTAACTAAAAAAATATTTTTTTTTCCAAAGTAACTAAAAAAGTAATTTTTTTTCCAAAGTAACTAAAAAAATATTTTTTTTTCCAAAGTAACTAAAAAAATAATTGTTTTTCCAAAGTAACTAAAAAAATATTTTGTTTTCCAAAGTAACTAAAAAAATATTTTGTTTTCCAAAGTAACTAAAAAAATATTTTTTTTTCCAAAGTAACTAAAAAAATATTTTTTTTTCCAAAGTAACTAAAAAAATAATTTTTTTTCCAAAGTAACTAAAAAAATAATTTTTTTTCCAAAGTAACTAAAAAAATAATTTTTTTTCCAAAGTAACTAAAAAAATATATTTTTTTTCCAAAGTAACTAAAAAAATATATTTTTTTTCCAAAGTAACTAAAAAAATATATTTTTTTTCCAAAGTAACTAAAAAAATATATTTTTTTTCCAAAGTAACTAAAAAAATAAATTTTTTTCCAAAGTAACTAAAAAAATAATTTTTTTTCCAAAGTAACTAAAAAAATATATTTTTTTTCCAAAGTAACTAAAAAAATATTTTTTTTTCCAAAGTAACTAAAAAAATATTTTTTTTTCCAAAGTAACTAAAAAAATATTTTTTTTTCCAAAGTAACTAAAAAAATACTTTTTTTTTCCAAAGTAACTAAAAAAATACTTTTTTTTTCCAAAGTAACTAAAAAAATACTTTTTTTTTCCAAAGTAACTAAAAAAATACTTTTTTTTCCAAAGTAACTAAAAAAATATTTTTTTTTCCAAAGTAACTAAAAAAAATATTTTTTTTCCAAAGTAACTAAAAAAAATATTTTTTTTTCCAAAGTAACTAAAAAAAATATTTTTTTTTCCAAAGTAACTAAAAAAATATTTTTTTTTCCAAAGTAACTAAAAAAATATTTTTTTTTCCAAAGTAACTAAAAAAATATTTTTTTTTCCAAAGTAACTAAAAAAATATTTTTTTTTCCAAAGTAACTAAAAAAATATTTTTTTTTCCAAAGTAACTAAAAAAATATTTTTTTTTCCAAAGTAACTAAAAAAATATTTTTTTTTCCAAAGTAACTAAAAAAATATTTTTTTTTCCAAAGTAACTAAAAAAATATTTTTTTTTCCAAAGTAACTAAAAAAATATTTTTTTTTCCAAAGTAACTAAAAAAATATTTTTTTTTCCAAAGTAACTAAAAAAATATTTTTTTTTCCAAAGTAACTAAAAAAATATTTTTTTTTCCAAAGTAACTAAAAAAATATTTTTTTTTCCAAAGTAACTAAAAAAATATTTTTTTTTCCAAAGTAACTAAAAAAATATTTTTTTTTCCAAAGTAACTAAAAAAATATTTTTTTTTCCAAAGTAACTAAAAAAATATTTTTTTTTCCAAAGTAACTAAAAAAATATTTTTTTTTCCAAAGTAACTAAAAAAATATTTTTTTTTCCAAAGTAACTAAAAAAATATTTTTTTTTCCAAAGTAACTAAAAAAATATTTTTTTTTCCAAAGTAACTAAAAAAATATTTTTTTTTCCAAAGTAACTAAAAAAATATTTTTTTTTCCAAAGTAACTAAAAAAATATTTTTTTTTCCAAAGTAACTAAAAAAAATTTTTTTTTTCCAAAGTAACTAAAAAAATATTTTTTTTTCCAAAGTAACTAAAAAAATATTTTTTTTTCCAAAGTAACTAAAAAAATATTTTTTTTCCAAAGTAACTAAAAAAATATTTTTTTTTCCAAAGTAACTAAAAAAATATTTTTTTTTCCAAAGTAACTAAAAAAAATATTTTTTTTCCAAAGTAACTAAAAAAATATTTTTTTTTCCAAAGTAACTAAAAAAATATTTTTTTTTCCAAAGTAACTAAAAAAATATTTTTTTTTCCAAAGTAACTAAAAAAATATTTTTTTTTCCAAAGTAACTAAAAAAATATTTTTTTTTCCAAAGTAACTAAAAAAATATTTTTTTTTCCAAAGTAACTAAAAAAATATTTTTTTTTCCAAAGTAACTAAAAAAATATTTTTTTTTCCAAAGTAACTAAAAAAATATTTTTTTTTCCAAAGTAACTAAAAAAATATTTTTTTTTCCAAAGTAACTAAAAAAATATTTTTTTTTCCAAAGTAACTAAAAAAATATTTTTTTTTTCCAAAGTAACTAAAAAAATATTTTTTTTTCCAAAGTAACTAAAAAAATATTTTTTTTTCCAAAGTAACTAAAAAAATACTTTTTTTTTCCAAAGTAACTAAAAAAATATTTTTTTTTCCAAAGTAACTAAAAATATATTTTTTTTTCCAAAGTAACTAAAAAAATATTTTTTTTTCCAAAGTAACTAAAAATATATTTTTTTTTCCAAAGTAACTAAAAAAATATTTTTTTTTCCAAAGTAACTAAAAAAATATTTTTTTTTCCAAAGTAACTAAAAATATATTTTTTTTTCCAAAGTAACTAAAAAAATATTTTTTTTTCCAAAGTAACTAAAAAAATATTTTTTTTTCCAAAGTAACTAAAAAAATATTTTTTTTTCCAAAGTAACTAAAAAAGTAAATTTTTTCCAAAGTAACTAAAAAAAATATTTTTTTTTCCAAAGTAACTAAAAAAATATTTTTTTTTCCAAAGTAACTAAAAAAATATTTTTTTTTCCAAGGTAACTAAAAAAGTAACTTTTTTTCCAAGGTAACTAAAAAAGTAACTTTTTTTCCAAAGTAACTAAAAAAATATTTTTTTTTCCAAAGTAACTAAAAAAATATTTTTTTTTCCAAAGTAACTAAAAAAATATTTTTTTTTCCAAAGTAACTAAAAAAATATTTTTTTTTCCAAAGTAACTAAAAAAATATTTTTTTTTCCAAAGTAACTAAAAAAATATTTTTTTTTCCAAAGTAACTAAAAAAATATTTTTTTTTCCAAAGTAACTAAAAAAATATTTTTTTTTCCAAAGTAACTAAAAAAATATTTTTTTTTCCAAAGTAACTAAAAAAATATTTTTTTTTCCAAGGTAACTAAAAAAGTAACTTTTTTTCCAAAGTAACTAAAAAAATATTTTTTTTTCCAAAGTAACTAAAAAAATATTTTTTTTTCCAAAGTAACTAAAAAAATATTTTTTTTTCCAAAGTAACTAAAAAAATATTTTTTTTTCCAAAGTAACTAAAAAAATATTTTTTTTTCCAAAGTAACTAAAAAAATATTTTTTTTTCCAAAGTAACTAAAAAAATATTTTTTTTTCCAAAGTAACTAAAAAAATATTTTTTTTTCCAAAGTAACTAAAAAAATATTTTTTTTTCCAAAGTAACTAAAAAAATATTTTTTTTTCCAAAGTAACTAAAAATATATTTTTTTTTTCCAAAGTAACTAAAAAAATATTTTTTTTTCCAAAGTAACTAAAAAAATATTTTTTTTTCCAAAGTAACTAAAAAAATATTTTTTTTTCCAAAGTAACTAAAAAAATATTTTTTTTTCCAAAGTAACTAAAAAAATATTTTTTTTTCCAAAGTAACTAAAAAAATATTTTTTTTTCCAAAGTAACTAAAAAAATATTTTTTTTTCCAAAGTAACTAAAAAAATATTTTTTTTTCCAAAGTAACTAAAAAAATATTTTTTTTTCCAAAGTAACTAAAAAAATATTTTTTTTTCCAAAGTAACTAAAAAAATATTTTTTTTTCCAAAGTAACTAAAAAAAATTTTTTTTTTCCAAAGTAACTAAAAAAATTTTTTTTTTCCAAAGTAACTAAAAAAATATTTTTTTTTCCAAAGTAACTAAAAAAATATTTTTTTTTCCAAAGTAACTAAAAAAATATTTTTTTTCCAAAGTAACTAAAAAAATATTTTTTTTTCCAAAGTAACTAAAAAAATATTTTTTTTTCCAAAGTAACTAAAAAAAATATTTTTTTTCCAAAGTAACTAAAAAAATATTTTTTTTTCCAAAGTAACTAAAAAAATATTTTTTTTTCCAAAGTAACTAAAAAAATATTTTTTTTTCCAAAGTAACTAAAAAAATATTTTTTTTTCCAAAGTAACTAAAAAAATATTTTTTTTTCCAAAGTAACTAAAAAAATATTTTTTTTTCCAAAGTAACTAAAAAAATATTTTTTTTTCCAAAGTAACTAAAAAAATATTTTTTTTTCCAAAGTAACTAAAAAAATATTTTTTTTTCCAAAGTAACTAAAAAAATATTTTTTTTTCCAAAGTAACTAAAAAAATATTTTTTTTTCCAAAGTAACTAAAAAAATATTTTTTTTTCCAAAGTAACTAAAAAAATATTTTTTTTTCCAAAGTAACTAAAAAAATATTTTTTTTTCCAAAGTAACTAAAAAAATACTTTTTTTTTCCAAAGTAACTAAAAAAATATTTTTTTTTCCAAAGTAACTAAAAATATATTTTTTTTTCCAAAGTAACTAAAAAAATATTTTTTTTTCCAAAGTAACTAAAAATATATTTTTTTTTCCAAAGTAACTAAAAAAATATTTTTTTTTCCAAAGTAACTAAAAAAATATTTTTTTTTCCAAAGTAACTAAAAATATATTTTTTTTTCCAAAGTAACTAAAAAAATATTTTTTTTTCCAAAGTAACTAAAAAAATATTTTTTTTTCCAAAGTAACTAAAAAAATATTTTTTTTTCCAAAGTAACTAAAAAAGTAAATTTTTTCCAAAGTAACTAAAAAAAATATTTTTTTTTCCAAAGTAACTAAAAAAATATTTTTTTTTCCAAAGTAACTAAAAAAATATTTTTTTTTCCAAGGTAACTAAAAAAGTAACTTTTTTTCCAAGGTAACTAAAAAAGTAACTTTTTTTCCAAAGTAACTAAAAAAATATTTTTTTTTCCAAAGTAACTAAAAAAATATTTTTTTTTCCAAAGTAACTAAAAAAATATTTTTTTTTCCAAAGTAACTAAAAAAATATTTTTTTTTCCAAAGTAACTAAAAAAATATTTTTTTTTCCAAAGTAACTAAAAAAATATTTTTTTTTCCAAAGTAACTAAAAAAATATTTTTTTTTCCAAAGTAACTAAAAAAATATTTTTTTTTCCAAAGTAACTAAAAAAATATTTTTTTTTCCAAAGTAACTAAAAAAATATTTTTTTTTCCAAGGTAACTAAAAAAGTAACTTTTTTTCCAAAGTAACTAAAAAAATATTTTTTTTTCCAAAGTAACTAAAAAAATATTTTTTTTTCCAAAGTAACTAAAAAAATAACTTTTTTTCCAAAGTAACTAAAAAAATATTTTTTTTTCCAAAGTAACTAAAAAAATATTTTTTTTTCCAAAGTAACTAAAAAAATATTTTTTTTTCCAAAGTAACTAAAAAAATATTTTTTTTTCCAAAGTAACTAAAAAAATATTTTTTTTTTCCAAAGTAACTAAAAAAATATTTTTTTTTCCAAAGTAACTAAAAAAATATATTTTTTTCCAAAGTAACTAAAAAAATATTTTTTTTTCCAAAGTAACTAAAAAAATATTTTTTTTCCCAAAGTAACTAAAAAAAAATATTTTTTTCCAAAGTAACTAAAAAAATATTTTTTTTTCAAAGTAACTAAAAAAATATATTTTTTTCCAAAGTAACTAAAAAAATATTTTTTTTTCCAAAGTAACTAAAAAAATATTTTTTTTCCAAAGTAACTAAAAAATTTTTTTTTTTTCCAAAGTAACTAAAAAAATATTTTTTTTTCCAAAGTAACTAAAAAAGTAAATTTTTTCCAAAGTAACTAAAAAAAATATTTTTTTTTCCAAAGTAACTAAAAAAATATTTTTTTTTCCAAAGTAACTAAAAAAATATTTTTTTTTCCAAGGTAACTAAAAAAGTAACTTTTTTTCCAAAGTAACTAAAAAAATATTTTTTTTTTCCAAAGTAACTAAAAAAATATTTTTTTTTCCAAAGTAACTAAAAAAATATTTTTTTTTCCAAAGTAACTAAAAAAATATTTTTTTTTCCAAAGTAACTAAAAAAATATTTTTTTTTCCAAAGTAACTAAAAAAATATTTTTTTTTCCAAAGTAACTAAAAAAATATTTTTTTTTCCAAAGTAACTAAAAAAATATTTTTTTTTCCAAAGTAACTAAAAAAATATTTTTTTTTCCAAAGTAACTAAAAAAATATTTTTTTTCCAAAGTAACTAAAAAAATATTTTTTTTTCCAAAGTAACTAAAAAAATATTTTTTTTTCCAAAGTAACTAAAAAAATATTTTTTTTTCCAAAGTAACTAAAAAAATATTTTTATTGCCAAAGTAACTAAAAAAATATTTTTTTTTCCAAAGTAACTAAAAAAATATTTTTTTTTCCAAAGTAACTAAAAAAATATTTTTTTTTCCAAGGTAACTAAAAAAGTAACTTTTTTTCCAAAGTAACTAAAAAAATATTTTTTTTTCCAAAGTAACTAAAAAAATATTTTTTTTTCCAAAGTAACTAAAAAAATAATTGTTTTTCCAAAGTAACTAAAAAAATATTTTTTTTTCCAAAGTAACTAAAAAAATATTTTTTTTTCCAAAGTAACTAAAAAAATATTTTTTTTTCCAAAGTAACTAAAAAAATATTTTTTTTTCCAAAGTAACTAAAAAAAAATATTTTTTTCCAAAGTAACTAAAAAAATATTTTTTTTTCCAAAGTAACTAAAAAAATATTTTTTTTTCCAAAGTAACTAAAAAAATATTTTTTTTTCCAAAGTAACTAAAAAAAAATATTTTTTTCCAAAGTAACTAAAAAAATATATTTTTTTCCAAAGTAACTAAAAAAATATTTTTTTTTCCAAAGTAACTAAAAAAATATATTTTTTTCCAAAGTAACTAAAAAAATATATTTTTTTCCAAAGTAACTAAAAAAATATTTTTTTTTCCAAAGTAACTAAAAAATATTTTTTTTTCCAAAGTAACTAAAAAAAATATTTTTTTTTCCAAAGTAACTAAAAAAATATTTTTTTTCCCAAAGTAACTAAAAAAAAATATTTTTTTCCAAAGTAACTAAAAAAATATTTTTTTTTCCAAAGTAACTAAAAAAATATATTTTTTTCCAAAGTAACTAAAAAAATATTTTTTTTTCCAAAGTAACTAAAAAAAAATATTTTTTTCCAAAGTAACTAAAAAAATATTTTTTTTTCCAAAGTAACTAAAAAAATATTTTTTTTTCCAAAGTAACTAAAAAAATATTTTTTTTTCCAAAGTAACTAAAAAAATATTTTTTTTTCCAAAGTAACTAAAAAAATATATTTTTTTCCAAAGTAACTAAAAAAATATATTTTTTTCCAAAGTAACTAAAAAAATATTTTTTTTTCCAAAGTAACTAAAAAAATATATTTTTTTCCAAAGTAACTAAAAAAATATTTTTTTTTCCAAAGTAACTAAAAAAATATTTTTTTTTCCAAAGTAACTAAAAAAATATATTTTTTTCCAAAGTAACTAAAAAAATATTTTTTTTTCCAAAGTAACTAAAAAAATATATTTTTTTCCAAAGTAACTAAAAAAATATTTTTTTTTCCAAAGTAACTAAAAAAATATTTTTTTTTCCAAAGTAACTAAAAAATATTTTTTTTTCCAAAGTAACTAAAAAAATATTTTTTTTTCCAAAGTAACTAAAAAAATATTTTTTTTCCCAAAGTAACTAAAAAAAAATATTTTTTTCCAAAGTAACTAAAAAAATATTTTTTTTTCAAAGTAACTAAAAAAATATATTTTTTTCCAAAGTAACTAAAAAAAAATATTTTTTTCCAAAGTAACTAAAAAAATATTTTTTTTTCAAAGTAACTAAAAAAATATTTTTTTTTCCAAAGTAACTAAAAAAATATATTTTTTTCCAAAGTAACTAAAAAAATTTTTTTTTTTCCAAAGTAACTAAAAAATATTTTTTTTTCCAAAGTAACTAAAAAAATATTTTTTTTTCCAAAGTAACTAAAAAAATATTTTTTTTTCCAAAGTAACTAAAAAAATATTTTTTTTTCCAAGGTAACTAAAAAAGTAACTTTTTTTCCAAAGTAACTAAAAAAATATTTTTTTTTCCAAAGTAACTAAAAAAATATTTTTTTTTCCAAAGTAACTAAAAAAATAATTGTTTTTCCAAAGTAACTAAAAAAATATTTTTTTTTCCAAAGTAACTAAAAAAATATTTTTTTTTCCAAAGTAACTAAAAAAATATTTTTTTTTCCAAAGTAACTAAAAAAATATTTTTTTTTCCAAAGTAACTAAAAAAATATTTTTTTTTCCAAAGTAACTAAAAAAATATTTTTTTTTCCAAAGTAACTAAAAAAATATTTTTTTTTCCAAAGTAACTAAAAAAATATTTTTTTTTCCAAAGTAACTAAAAAAATATTTTTTTTCCAAAGTAACTAAAAAAATATTTTTTTTTCCAAAGTAACTAAAAAAATATTTTTTTTTCCAAAGTAACTAAAAAAATATTTTTTTTTCCAAAGTAACTAAAAAAATATTTTTTTTGCCAAAGTAACTAAAAAAATATTTTTTTTTCCAAAGTAACTAAAAAAATATTTTTTTTTCCAAAGTAACTAAAAAAATATTTTTTTTTCCAAGGTAACTAAAAAAGTAACTTTTTTTCCAAAGTAACTAAAAAAATATTTTTTTTTCCAAAGTAACTAAAAAAATATTTTTTTTTCCAAAGTAACTAAAAAAATAATTGTTTTTCCAAAGTAACTAAAAAAATATTTTTTTTTCCAAAGTAACTAAAAAAATATTTTTTTTTCCAAAGTAACTAAAAAAATATTTTTTTTTCCAAAGTAACTAAAAAAATATTTTTTTTTCCAAAGTAACTAAAAAAAAATATTTTTTTCCAAAGTAACTAAAAAAATATTTTTTTTTCCAAAGTAACTAAAAAAATATTTTTTTTTCCAAAGTAACTAAAAAAATATTTTTTTTTCCAAAGTAACTAAAAAAATATATTTTTTTCCAAAGTAACTAAAAAAATATTTTTTTTTCCAAAGTAACTAAAAAAATATTTTTTTTTCCAAAGTAACTAAAAAAATATATTTTTTTCCAAAGTAACTAAAAAAATATTTTTTTTTCCAAAGTAACTAAAAAAATATTTTTTTTTCCAAAGTAACTAAAAAATATTTTTTTTTCCAAAGTAACTAAAAAAAATATTTTTTTTTCCAAAGTAACTAAAAAAATATTTTTTTTCCCAAAGTAACTAAAAAAAATTTTTTTTTCCAAAGTAACTAAAAAAAATATTTTTTTTTCCAAAGTAACTAAAAAAATATTTTTTTTCCCAAAGTAACTAAAAAAAAATATTTTTTTCCAAAGTAACTAAAAAAATATTTTTTTTTCCAAAGTAACTAAAAAAATATATTTTTTTCCAAAGTAACTAAAAAAATATTTTTTTTTCCAAAGTAACTAAAAAAAAATATTTTTTTCCAAAGTAACTAAAAAAATATTTTTTTTTCCAAAGTAACTAAAAAAATATTTTTTTTTCCAAAGTAACTAAAAAAATATTTTTTTTTCCAAAGTAACTAAAAAAATATTTTTTTTTCCAAAGTAACTAAAAAAATATATTTTTTTCCAAAGTAACTAAAAAAATATATTTTTTTCCAAAGTAACTAAAAAAATATTTTTTTTTCCAAAGTAACTAAAAAAATATATTTTTTTCCAAAGTAACTAAAAAAATATTTTTTTTTCCAAAGTAACTAAAAAATATTTTTTTTTCCAAAGTAACTAAAAAAATATTTTTTTTTCCAAAGTAACTAAAAAAATTTTTTTTTTCCAAAGTAACTAAAAAATATTTTTTTTTCCAAAGTAACTAAAAAAATATTTTTTTTTCCAAAGTAACTAAAAAAATATTTTTTTTTCCAAAGTAACTAAAAAAATATTTTTTTTTCCAAGGTAACTAAAAAAGTAACTTTTTTTCCAAAGTAACTAAAAAAATATTTTTTTTTCCAAAGTAACTAAAAAAATATTTTTTTTTCCAAAGTAACTAAAAAAATAATTGTTTTTCCAAAGTAACTAAAAAAATATTTTTTTTTCCAAAGTAACTAAAAAAATATTTTTTTTTCCAAAGTAACTAAAAAAATATTTTTTTTTCCAAAGTAACTAAAAAAATATTTTTTTTTCCAAAGTAACTAAAAAAATATTTTTTTTTCCAAAGTAACTAAAAAAATATTTTTTTTTCCAAAGTAACTAAAAAAATATTTTTTTTTCCAAAGTAACTAAAAAAATATTTTTTTTTCCAAAGTAACTAAAAAAATATTTTTTTTTCCAAAGTAACTAAAAAAATATTTTTTTTTCCAAAGTAACTAAAAAAATATTTTTTTTTCCAAAGTAACTAAAAAAATATTTTTTTTTCCAAAGTAACTAAAAAAATATTTTTTTTTCCAAAGTAACTAAAAAAATATTTTTTTTTCCAAAGTAACTAAAAAAATATTTTTTTTTCCAAAGTAACTAAAAAAATATTTTTTTTTCCAAAGTAACTAAAAAAATATTTTTTTTTCCAAAGTAACTAAAAAAATATTTTTTTTCCCAAAGTAACTAAAAAAAAATATTTTTTTCCAAAGTAACAAAAAAAATATTTTTTTTTCAAAGTAACTAAAAAAATATATTTTTTTCCAAAGTAACTAAAAAAATATTTTTTTTTCCAAAGTAACTAAAAAAATTTTTTTTTTTCCAAAGTAACTAAAAAATATTTTTTTTTCCAAAGTAACTAAAAAAATATTTTTTTTCCAAAGTAACTAAAAAAATATTTTTTTTTCCAAAGTAACTAAAAAAATATTTTTTTTTCCAAAGTAACTAAAAAAATATTTTTTTTTCCAAAGTAACTAAAAAAATATTTTTTTTTCCAAAGTAACTAAAAAAATATTTTTTTTCCAAAGTAACTAAAAAAATATTTTTTTTTCCAAAGTAACTAAAAAAATATTTTTTTTTCCAAAGTAACTAAAAAAATATTTTTTTTTCCAAAGTAACTAAAAAAATATTTTTTTTTCCAAAGTAACTAAAAAAATATTTTTTTTTCCAAAGTAACTAAAAAAATATTTTTTTTCCAAAGTAACTAAAAAAGTAAATTTTTTCCAAAGTAACTAAAAAAAATATTTTTTTTTCCAAAGTAACTAAAAAAATATTTTTTTTTCCAAAGTAACTAAAAAAATATTTTTTTTTCCAAAGTAACTAAAAAAATATTTTTTTTTCCACAGTAACTAAAAAAATATTTTTTTTTCCAAAGTAACTAAAAAAATATTTTTTTTTCCAAAGTAACTAAAAAAATATTTTTTTTTCCAAAGTAACTAAAAAAATATTTTTTTTTCCAAAGTAACTAAAAAAATATTTTTTTTTCCAAAGTAACTAAAAAAATATTTTTTTTCCAAAGTAACTAAAAAAATATTTTTTTTCCAAAGTAACTAAAAAAATATTTTTTTTTCCAAAGTAACTAAAAAAATGCTATACTTTGGCCGAAAACGGCCAAAGTATAGCATGTCGAAAAAAGTAAAATATAGTGATAGTATAGCGTGTCGGAAAAAGTCAAACACGACCACAGTATAGCATGTCGAAAAAGATAAAAACGGTCATAGTATAGCATGTCAAAAAAAGTCAAAAACAGCCATAGTATAGCATGTCGAAAAAAGTCAAAAACAGTCGTACTATAAGCAAGTCGAAAACAGCCATAGTATAGCATGTCGAAAAAAAGGTCATAGTATAGCATGTGGAAAAAAGTCAAAAACGGTCACAGTATAGCATGTCGAAAAAAGTCAAAAACGGTCATAGTATAGCATGTGGAAAAAAGTCAAAAACAGCCATAGTATAGCATGTCGAAAAAAGGTCATAGTATAGCATGTCGAAAAAAGTCAAAAACGGTCATAGTATAGCATGTCGAAAAAAGTCAAAAACGGCCATAGTATAGCATGTCGAAAAAAGTCAAAAACAGCCATAGTATAGCATCTCGAAAAAAGTCAAAAACGGTCATAGTATAGCATGTCGAAAAAAGTCAAAAAAGGTCATAGTATAGCATGTGGAAAAAAGTCAAAACGGTCACAGTATAGCATGTCGAAAAAAGTCAAAAACGGCCATAGTATAGCATGTCGAAAAAAGTCAAAAACAGTCATACTATAGCAAGTCAAAAACAGTCATAGTATAGCATGTCGAAAAAAGGTCATAGTATAGCATGTGGAAAAAAGTCAAAAACGGTCACAGTATAGCATGTCGAAAAAAGTCAAAAACGGTCACAGTATAGCATGTCGAAAAAAGTCAAAAACGGTAATAGTATAGCATGTCGAAAAAAGGTCATAGTATAGCATGTGGAAAAAAGTCAAAAACGGTCACAGTATAGCATGTCGAAAAAAGTCAAAAACAGCCATAGAATAGCAAGTCAAAAACAGCCATAGTATAGCATGTCAAAAAAAGTCAAAAACGGTCATAGTATAGCATGTCGAAAAAAGTCAAAAAACGTCATAGTATAGCATGTGGAAAAAAGTCAAAAACGGTCACAGTATAGCATGTCGAAAAAAGAAAAAACGGTCATACTATAGCAAGTCGAAAACAGCCATAGTATAGCATGTCGAAAAAGGTCATAGTATAGCATGTGGAAAAAAGTCAAAAACGGTCACAGTATAGCATGTCGAAAAAAGTCAAAAACAGCCATAGTATAGCATGTCGAAAAAAGTCAAAAACAGCCATAGTATAGCATGTCGAAAAAAGGTCATAGTATAGCATGTCGAAAAAAGTCAAAAACAGTCATACTATAGCAAGTCGAAAACAGCCATAGTATAGCATGTCGAAAAAAGTCAAAAAACGTCATAGTATAGCATGTGGAAAAAAGTCAAAAACGGTCACAGTATAGCATGTCGAAAAAAGAAAAAACAGCCATAGTATAGCATGTCGAAAAAGGTCATAGTATAGCATGTCGAAAAAAGTCAAAAACAGCCATAGTATAGCATGTCGAAAAAAGGTCATAGTATAGCATGTCGAAAAAAGTCAAAAACGGCCATAGTATAGCATGTCGAAAAAAGTCAAAAACAGTCATAGTATAGCATGTCGAAAAAAGGTCATAGTATAGCATGTGGAAAAAAGTCAAAAACGGTCACAGTATAGCATGTCGAAAAAAGTCAAAAACGGTCATAGTATAGCATGTCGAAAAAAGTCAAAAACGGCCATAGTATAGCATGTCGAAAAAAGTCAAAAACGGTCATAGTATAGCATGTCGAAAAAAGTCAAAAACGGTCATAGTATAGCATATCGAAAAAAGTCAAAAACGGTCATAGTATAGCATGTCGAAAAAAGTCATACTATAGCATGTCGAAAAAAGGTCATAGTATAGCATGTGGAAAAAAGTCAAAAACGGTCACAGTATAGCATGTCGAAGAAAGTCAAAAACGGTCATAGTATAGCATGTGGAAAAAAGTAAAATATAGTCATAGCGTGTCGAAAAATGTCAAAAACGGTCGTAGTATAGCATGTCGAAAAAAGTCGAAAACAGCCAAAGTATAGCATGTCGAAAAAAGTAAAATATAGTGATAGTATAGCGTGTCGGAAAAAGTCAAACACGACCACAGTATAGCATGTCGAAAAAGATAAAAACGGTCATAGTATAGCATGTCAAATAAAGTCATAAACAGTCATACTAAAGCAAGTCAAAAACAGCCATAGTATAGCATGTCTAAAAAAGTCAAAAACAGTCATACTATAGCAAGTTGAAAACAGTCATAGTATAGCATCTCGAAAAAAGGTCATAGTATAGCATGTGGAAAAAAGTCAAAAACGGTCATAGTATAGCATGTCGAAAAAAGTCAAAAACGGCCATAGTATAGCATGTCGAAAAAAGTCAAAAACAGTCATAGTATAGCATGTCGAAAAAAGTCAAACACGACCACAGTATAGCATGTCGAAAAAGATAAAAACGGTCATAGTATAGCATGTCGGAAAAAGTCAAAAATGGTCATAGTATAGCAAGTCGAAAAGAGCCAAAGTATAGCATGTCGAAAAAAGTCAAAAACGGTCATAGTATAGTATGTCGAAAAAAGTCATAGTATAGCATGTCGAAAAAAGGTCATAGTATAGCATGTGGAAAAAAGTCAAAAACGGTCACAGTATAGCATGTCGAAGAAAGTCAAAAACGGTCATAGTATAGCATGTGGAAAAAAGTAAAATATAGTCATAGTATAACGTGTCGAAAAATGTCAAAAACGGTCGTAGTATAGCATGTCGAAAAAAGTAAAATATAGTGATAGTATAGCGTGTCGGAAAAAGTCAAAAACGGTCATAGTATAGCATGTCGAAAAAAGTCAAAAACAGTCATAGTATAGCATGTCGAAAAAAGTCAAAAACAGCCATAGTATAGCATGTCGAAAAAAGTCAAAAACAGTCATAGTATAGCATGTCGAAAAAAGTCAAAAACAGTCATAGTATAGCATGTCGAAAAAAGTCAAAAACAGCCATAGTATAGCATGTCGAAAAAAGGTCATAGTATAGCATGTGGAAAAAAGTCAAAAACGGTCACAGTATAGCATGTCGAAAAAAGTCAAAAACGGCCATAGTATAGCATGTCGAAAAAAGTCAAAAACAGCCATAGTATAGCAAGTCAAAAACAGCCATAGTATAGCATCTCGAAAAAAGTCAAAAACGGTCATAGTATAGCATGTCGAAAAAAGTCAAAAACGGTCATAGTATAGCATGTCGAAAAAAGTCAAAAAAGGTCATAGTATAGCATGTGGAAAAAAGTCAAAAACGGTCACAGTATAGCATGTCGAAAAAAGTAAAATATAGTCATAGTATAACGTGTCGAAAAATGTCAAAAACGGGCATAGTATAGCATGTCGAAAAAAGGTCACAGTATAGCATGTGGAAAAAAGTCAAAAACGGTCACAGTATAGCATGTCGGAAAAAGTCAAAAATGGTCATAGTATAGCAAGTCGAAAAGAGCCAAAGTATAGCATGTCGAAAAAAGTAAAATATAGTGATAGTATAGCGTGTCGGAAAAAGTCAAACACGACCACAGTATAGCATGTCGAAAAAGATAAAAACGGTCATAGTATAGCATGTCAAAAAAAGTCAAAAACAGTCATACTATAGCAAGTTGAAAACAGTCATAGTATAGCAAGTGGAAAAAAGTCAAAAACGGTCACAGTATAGCATGTCGAAAAAAGTCAAAAACGGTAATAGTATAGCATGTCGAAAAAAGGTCATAGTATAGCATGTGGAAAAAAGTCTAAAACGGCCATAGTATAGCATGTCGAAAAAAGTCAAAAACAGCCATAGAATAGCAAGTCAAAAACAGCCATAGTATAGCATGTCAAAAAAAGTCAAAAACGGTCATAGTATAGCATGTCGAAAAAAGTCAAAAACGGCCATAGTATAGCATGTCGAAAAAAGTCAAAAACAGTCATAGTATAGCATGTCGAAAAAAGTCAAAAACAGCCATAGTATAGCATGTCGAAAAAAGTCAAAAACGGTAATAGTATAGCATGTCGAAAAAAGGTCATAGTATAGCATGTCGAAAAAAGTCAAAAACGGTCATAGTATAGCATGTTGAAAAAAGTCAAAAACGGTCAATACTATAGCAAGCCAAAAACAGTCATAGTATAGCAAGTGGAAAAAAGTCAAAAACGGTCACAGTATAGCATGTCGAAAAAAGTCAAAAACGGTAATAGTATAGCATGTCGAAAAAAGGTCATAGTATAGCATGTGGAAAAAAGTCAAAAACGGTCACAGTATAGCATGTCGAAAAAAGTCAAAAACGGTAATAGTATAGCATGTCGAAAAAAGGTCATAGTATAGCATGTGGAAAAAAGTCTAAAACGGCCATAGTATAGCATGTCGAAAAAAGTCAAAAACAGCCATAGTATAGCATGTCGAAAAAAGTCAAAAACAGTCATAGTATAGCATGTCAAAAAAAGTCAAAAACAGTCATACTATAGCAAGTTGAAAACAGTCATAGTATAGCAAGTGGAAAAAAGTCAAAAACGGTCACAGTATAGCATGTCGAAAAAAGTCAAAAACGGTAATAGTATAGCATGTCGAAAAAAGGTCATAGTATAGCATGTGGAAAAAAGTCTAAAACGGCCATAGTATAGCATGTCGAAAAAAGTCAAAAACAGCCATAGAATAGCAAGTCAAAAACAGCCATAGTATAGCATGTCAAAAAAAGTCAAAAACGGTCATAGTATAGCATGTCGAAAAAAGTCAAAAACGGCCATAGTATAGCATGTCGAAAAAAGTCAAAAACAGTCATAGTATAGCATGTCGAAAAAAGTCAAAAACAGCCATAGTATAGCATGTCGAAAAAAGTCAAAAACGGTAATAGTATAGCATGTCGAAAAAAGGTCATAGTATAGCATGTCGAAAAAAGTCAAAAACGGTCATAGTATAGCATGTTGAAAAAAGTCAAAAACGGTCAATACTATAGCAAGCCAAAAACAGTCATAGTATAGCAAGTGGAAAAAAGTCAAAAACGGTCACAGTATAGCATGTCGAAAAAAGTCAAAAACGGTAATAGTATAGCATGTCGAAAAAAGGTCATAGTATAGCATGTGGAAAAAAGTCAAAAACGGTCACAGTATAGCATGTCGAAAAAAGTCAAAAACGGTAATAGTATAGCATGTCGAAAAAAGGTCATAGTATAGCATGTGGAAAAAAGTCTAAAACGGCCATAGTATAGCATGTCGAAAAAAGTCAAAAACAGCCATAGAATAGCAAGTCAAAAACAGCCATAGTATAGCATGTCAAAAAAAGTCAAAAACGGTCATAGTATAGCATGTCGAAAAAAGTCAAAAACGGTCATAGTATAGCATGTCGAAAAAAGTCAAAAACGGCCATAGTATAGCATGTCGAAAAAAGTCAAAAACAGTCATAGTATAGCATGTCGAAAAAAGTCAAAAACAGCCATAGTATAGCATGTCGAAAAAAGTCAAAAACAGTCATAGTATAGCATGTCGAAAAAAGTCAAAAACAGTCATAGTATAGCATGTCGAAAAAAGTCAAAAACAGCCATAGTATAGCATGTCGAAAAAAGGTCATAGTATAGCATGTGGAAAAAAGTCAAAAACGGTCACAGTATAGCATGTCGAAAAAAGTCAAAAACAGTCATACTATAGCAAGTCAAAAACAGTCATAGTATAGCATGTCGAAAAAAGGTCATAGTATAGCATGTGGAAAAAAGTCAAAAACGGTCACAGTATAGCATGTCGAAAAAAGTCAAAAACGGTCATAGTATAGCATGTCGAAAAAGGTCAAAAACGGCCATAGTATAGCATGTCGAAAAAAGTCAAAAACAGCCATAGTATAGCATGTCGAAAAAAGTCAAAAACGGTCATAGTATAGCATGTTGAAAAAAGTCAAAAACGGTCATACTGTAGCAAGCCAAAAACAGTCATAGTATAGCATGTGGAAAAAAGTCAAAAACGGTCACAGTATAGCATGTCGAAAAAAGTCAAAAACGGTAATAGTATAGCATGTCGAAAAAAGGTCATAGTATAGCATGTGGAAAAAAGTCAAAAACGGTCACAGTATAGCATGTCGAAAAAAGTCAAAAACAGTCATAGTATAGCATGTCGAAAAAAGTCAAAAACGGTCATAGTATAGCATATCGAAAAAAGGCAAAAACAGTCATAGTATAGCATGTGGAAAAAAGTCAAAAACGGTCACAGTATAGCATGTCGAAAAAAGTCAAAAACGGCCATAGTATAGCATGTAGAAAAAAGTCAAAAACAGCCATAGTATAGCATGTCGAAAAAAGTCTAAAACGGCCATAGTATAGCATGTCGAAAAAGTCAAAAACAGCCATAGAATAGCAAGTCAAAAACAGCCATAGTATAGCATGTCGAAAAAAGTCAAAAACGGTCATAGTATAGCATGTTGAAAAAAGTCAAAAACAGTCATAGTATAGCATGTCGAAAAAAGTCAAAAACGGTCATAGTATAGCATATCGAAAAAAGGCAAAAACGGTCATAGTATAGCATGTTGAAAAAAGTCAAAAACGGTCATAGTATAGCAAGTCAAAAACAGCCATAGTATAGCATGTCGAAAAAAGTCAAAAACGGTCACAGTATAGCATATCGAAAAAAGTCAAAAACGGTCATAGTATAGCATGTGGAAAAAGGTCATAAACGGCCATAGTATAGCATGTCGAAAAAAGTCAAAAACAGCCATAGTATAGCAAGTCAAAAACAGCCATAGTATAGCATGTCGAAAAAAGTCAAAAACGGTCATAGTATAGCATGTCGAAAAAAGTCAAAAACGGCCATAGTATAGCATGTCGAAAAAAGTCAAAAACAGCCATAGTATAGCAAGTCAAAAACAGCCATAGTATAGCATGTCGAAAAAAGTCAAAAACGGTCATAGTATAGCATGAGGAAAAAAGTTAAAAACGGTCATAGTATAGCATGTCGAAAAAAGTCAAAAACGGCCATAGTATAGCATGTCGAAAAAAGTCAAAAACAGTCATACTATAGCAAGTCAAAAACAGCCATAGTATAGCATGTCGAAAAAAGTCAAAAACAGCCATAGTATAGCATGTCGAAAAAAGTCAAAAACAGTCATAGTATAGCATGTCGAAAAACCAGACAAATCAACTGTCCTGAGCCACTTTTCTGAAGAAAATCTTTGAAACTATGTTTACTTTCACAAAACCAACTTTTGACTTCCTCTCTGCCTGAAACGTCGTTTAAACATGCGGTGGAGGATGCGGGCAAGACTTGATACAGAGCATATCGGGTTGGAATGTTAACAGACCTCTCTATTTGTGATTTCAGAAAAATGCGAGTCTCCCTGGAGGTTGGGAGCCCTGGTATTTGCCACCAGGTCGTGCCTGCAGTTCGGGAACAGTCTGATAGTGTCGACACAACTAACAAGGTGAGCAGAAGCCGATTTAACTGAAATTCTGCATATTGTATTATAGACATGAACTAAATTATATCCGACTGTCCGAACTGTAAGTATGGCATAGTCATAGAGTACTTGTAAAGAGTAATCACACAGCAGCAGGGTTGTTCAGCCCAGCATTGGGGGGGTTTTGTACACATGAGTCAATGAGTCCAGCAGAAGACGTTAGATAAAAGACGAAAGATTGCGCTCTTGTGACAGTGTAGAGTGAAGTAATGTGAGCCGTGCCACGCGCCTCTTCTGTCGCGGTCACGCGCCTCGCACGGCGCGCTCAAATTCCTGCCACAAATAAAGCGTAATCTTTAACGTAATTATAAGACGTTTTGGGCTACGAAGAAACTGTATAACATGACGGGGATATATGTGTGTTAAAGGTCATTGATAAACTGTAAACTGACAGTGAATTGACCGTGAAGTATTAACCGTATCAAGGCGTCAAGTCTCAGGACACTAAAATCGTGTGTTACGTGTGGTGTAAAACCAAGTTAACTCTGCGTAGAGTAACCTTTAGATAGTTTCTGCACGGGAGCACAGGTTTTAAGATAACCGATGGTCGTTGATAGCGAAGTGAAAATTACCTTATCGAAGCATCGAGTCTCAGGACACTGAATTTGTGTGTGGCGCTTAGTGGAAAACCATGATATCTCTGCTTAGAGTATCCTCGACGGAGTTTCTGGGTGAGAGCACAAAATTCAAGATAACCGATGTACTGTTGATAACGGACGAAGTGTAAAAGAAAAGTCGACAGGAGACAGGCCGGAGCAGAGGCTGTCGCTATTTAAGTGTGCTAAATTGTGTTGTGGATATACAGGGCCAGTAGCATAGGGGTTAGCATTGCGGCCTTCCACGCGGTAGGGCCGTGTTCGAACCCCAGCCAAAGCAGGGTTAGGGTTAGGGTTAGGGTTGGGGTTGGGGTTGGGGTTGGGGTTAGGGTTAGGGTTAGGGTTAGGGTTAGGGTTAGGGTTAGGGTTAGGGTTAGGGTTAGGGTTAGGGTTAGGGTTAGGGTTAGGGTTAGGGTTAGGGTTAGGGTTAGGGTTAGGGTTAGGGTTAGGGTTAGGGTTAGGGTTAGGGTTAGGGTTAGGGTTAGGGTTAGGGTTAGGGTTAGGGTTAGGGTTAGGGTTAGGGTTAGGGTTAGGGTTAGGGTTAGGGTTAGGGTTAGGGTTAGGGTTAGGGTTAGGGTTAGGGTTAGGGTTAGGGTTAGGGTTAGGGTTAGGGTTAGGGTTAGGGTTAGGGTTAGGGTTAGGGTTAGGGTTAGGGTTAGGGTTAGGGTTAGGGTTAGGGTTAGGGTTAGGGTTAGGGTTAGGGTTAGGGTTAGGGTTAGGGTTAGGGTTAGGGTTAGGGTTAGGGTTAGGGTTAGGGTTAGGGTTAGGGTTAGGGTTAGGGTTAGGGTTAGGGTTAGGGTTAGGGTTAGGGTTAGGGTTAGGGTTAGGGTTAGGGTTAGGGTTAGGGTTAGGGTTAGGGTTAGGGTTAGGGTTAGGGTTAGGGTTAGGGTTAGGGTTAGGGTTAGGGTTAGGGTTAGGGTTAGGGTTAGGGTTAGGGTTAGGGTTAGGGTTAGGGTTAGGGTTAGGGTTAGGGTTAGGGTTAGGGTTAGGGTTAGGGTTAGGGTTAGGGTTAGGGTTAGGGTTAGGGTTAGGGTTAGGGTTAGGGTTAGGGTTAGGGTTAGGGTTAGGGTTAGGGTTAGGGTTAGGGTTAGGGTTAGGGTTAGGGTTAGGGTTAGGGTTAGGGTTAGGGTTAGGGTTAGGGTTAGGGTTAGGGTTAGGGTTAGGGTTAGGGTTAGGGTTAGGGTTAGGGTTAGGGTTAGGGTTAGGGTTAGGGTTAGGGTTAGGGTTAGGGTTAGGGTTAGGGTTAGGGTTAGGGTTAGGGTTAGGGTTAGGGTTAGGGTTAGGGTTAGGGTTAGGGTTAGGGTTAGGGTTAGGGTTAGGGTTAGGGTTAGGGTTAGGGTTAGGGTTAGGGTTAGGGTTAGGGTTAGGGTTAGGGTTAGGGTTAGGGTTAGGGTTAGGGTTAGGGTTAGGGTTAGGGTTAGGGTTAGGGTTAGGGTTAGGGTTAGGGTTAGGGTTAGGGTTAGGGTTAGGGTTAGGGTTAGGGTTAGGGTTAGGGTTAGGGTTAGGGTTAGGGTTAGGGTTAGGGTTAGGGTTAGGGTTAGGGTTAGGGTTAGGGTTAGGGTTAGGGTTAGGGTTAGGGTTAGGGTTAGGGTTAGGGTTAGGGTTAGGGTTAGGGTTAGGGTTAGGGTTAGGGTTAGGGTTAGGGTTAGGGTTAGGGTTAGGGTTAGGGTTAGGGTTAGGGTTAGGGTTAGGGTTAGGGTTAGGGTTAGGGTTAGGGTTAGGGTTAGGGTTAGGGTTAGGGTTAGGGTTAGGGTTAGGGTTAGGGTTAGGGTTAGGGTTAGGGTTAGGGTTAGGGTTAGGGTTAGGGTTAGGGTTAGGGTTAGGGTTAGGGTTAGGGTTAGGGTTAGGGTTAGGGTTAGGGTTAGGGTTAGGGTTAGGGTTAGGGTTAGGGTTAGGGTTAGGGTTAGGGTTAGGGTTAGGGTTAGGGTTAGGGTTAGGGTTAGGGTTAGGGTTAGGGTTAGGGTTAGGGTTAGGGTTAGGGTTAGGGTTAGGGTTAGGGTTAGGGTTAGGGTTAGGGTTAGGGTTAGGGTTAGGGTTAGGGTTAGGGTTAGGGTTAGGGTTAGGGTTAGGGTTAGGGTTAGGGTTAGGGTTAGGGTTAGGGTTAGGGTTAGGGTTAGGGTTAGGGTTAGGGTTAGGGTTAGGGTTAGGGTTAGGGTTAGGGTTAGGGTTAGGGTTAGGGTTAGGGTTAGGGTTAGGGTTAGGGTTAGGGTTAGGGTTAGGGTTAGGGTTAGGGTTAGGGTTAGGGTTAGGGTTAGGGTTAGGGTTAGGGTTAGGGTTAGGGTTAGGGTTAGGGTTAGGGTTAGGGTTAGGGTTAGGGTTAGGGTTAGGGTTAGGGTTAGGGTTAGGGTTAGGGTTAGGGTTAGGGTTAGGGTTAGGGTTAGGGTTAGGGTTAGGGTTAGGGTTAGGGTTAGGGTTAGGGTTAGGGTTAGGGTTAGGGTTAGGGTTAGGGTTAGGGTTAGGGTTAGGGTTAGGGTTAGGGTTAGGGTTAGGGTTAGGGTTAGGGTTAGGGTTAGGGTTAGGGTTAGGGTTAGGGTTAGGGTTAGGGTTAGGGTTAGGGTTAGGGTTAGGGTTAGGGTTAGGGTTAGGGTTAGGGTTAGGGTTAGGGTTAGGGTTAGGGTTAGGGTTAGGGTTAGGGTTAGGGTTAGGGTTAGGGTTAGGGTTAGGGTTAGGGTTAGGGTTAGGGTTAGGGTTAGGGTTAGGGTTAGGGTTAGGGTTAGGGTTAGGGTTAGGGTTAGGGTTAGGGTTAGGGTTAGGGTTAGGGTTAGGGTTAGGGTTAGGGTTAGGGTTAGGGTTAGGGTTAGGGTTAGGGTTAGGGTTAGGGTTAGGGTTAGGGTTAGGGTTAGGGTTAGGGTTAGGGTTAGGGTTAGGGTTAGGGTTAGGGTTAGGGTTAGGGTTAGGGTTAGGGTTAGGGTTAGGGTTAGGGTTAGGGTTAGGGTTAGGGTTAGGGTTAGGGTTAGGGTTAGGGTTAGGGTTAGGGTTAGGGTTAGGGTTAGGGTTAGGGTTAGGGTTAGGGTTAGGGTTAGGGTTAGGGTTAGGGTTAGGGTTAGGGTTAGGGTTAGGGTTAGGGTTAGGGTTAGGGTTAGGGTTAGGGTTAGGGTTAGGGTTAGGGTTAGGGTTAGGGTTAGGGTTAGGGTTAGGGTTAGGGTTAGGGTTAGGGTTAGGGTTAGGGTTAGGGTTAGGGTTAGGGTTAGGGTTAGGGTTAGGGTTAGGGTTAGGGTTAGGGTTAGGGTTAGGGTTAGGGTTAGGGTTAGGGTTAGGGTTAGGGTTAGGGTTAGGGTTAGGGTTAGGGTTAGGGTTAGGGTTAGGGTTAGGGTTAGGGTTAGGGTTAGGGTTAGGGTTAGGGTTAGGGTTAGGGTTAGGGTTAGGGTTAGGGTTAGGGTTAGGGTTAGGGTTAGGGTTAGGGTTAGGGTTAGGGTTAGGGTTAGGGTTAGGGTTAGGGTTAGGGTTAGGGTTAGGGTTAGGGTTAGGGTTAGGGTTAGGGTTAGGGTTAGGGTTAGGGTTAGGGTTAGGGTTAGGGTTAGGGTTAGGGTTAGGGTTAGGGTTAGGGTTAGGGTTAGGGTTAGGGTTAGGGTTAGGGTTAGGGTTAGGGTTAGGGTTAGGGTTAGGGTTAGGGTTAGGGTTAGGGTTAGGGTTAGGGTTAGGGTTAGGGTTAGGGTTAGGGTTAGGGTTAGGGTTAGGGTTAGGGTTAGGGTTAGGGTTAGGGTTAGGGTTAGGGTTAGGGTTAGGGTTAGGGTTAGGGTTAGGGTTAGGGTTAGGGTTAGGGTTAGGGTTAGGGTTAGGGTTAGGGTTAGGGTTAGGGTTAGGGTTAGGGTTAGGGTTAGGGTTAGGGTTAGGGTTAGGGTTAGGGTTAGGGTTAGGGTTAGGGTTAGGGTTAGGGTTAGGGTTAGGGTTAGGGTTAGGGTTAGGGTTAGGGTTAGGGTTAGGGTTAGGGTTAGGGTTAGGGTTAGGGTTAGGGTTAGGGTTAGGGTTAGGGTTAGGGTTAGGGTTAGGGTTAGGGTTAGGGTTAGGGTTAGGGTTAGGGTTAGGGTTAGGGTTAGGGTTAGGGTTAGGGTTAGGGTTAGGGTTAGGGTTAGGGTTAGGGTTAGGGTTAGGGTTAGGGTTAGGGTTAGGGTTAGGGTTAGGGTTAGGGTTAGGGTTAGGGTTAGGGTTAGGGTTAGGGTTAGGGTTAGGGTTAGGGTTAGGGTTAGGGTTAGGGTTAGGGTTAGGGTTAGGGTTAGGGTTAGGGTTAGGGTTAGGGTTAGGGTTAGGGTTAGGGTTAGGGTTAGGGTTAGGGTTAGGGTTAGGGTTAGGGTTAGGGTTAGGGTTAGGGTTAGGGTTAGGGTTAGGGTTAGGGTTAGGGTTAGGGTTAGGGTTAGGGTTAGGGTTAGGGTTAGGGTTAGGGTTAGGGTTAGGGTTAGGGTTAGGGTTAGGGTTAGGGTTAGGGTTAGGGTTAGGGTTAGGGTTAGGGTTAGGGTTAGGGTTAGGGTTAGGGTTAGGGTTAGGGTTAGGGTTAGGGTTAGGGTTAGGGTTAGGGTTAGGGTTAGGGTTAGGGTTAGGGTTAGGGTTAGGGTTAGGGTTAGGGTTAGGGTTAGGGTTAGGGTTAGGGTTAGGGTTAGGGTTAGGGTTAGGGTTAGGGTTAGGGTTAGGGTTAGGGTTAGGGTTAGGGTTAGGGTTAGGGTTAGGGTTAGGGTTAGGGTTAGGGTTAGGGTTAGGGTTAGGGTTAGGGTTAGGGTTAGGGTTAGGGTTAGGGTTAGGGTTAGGGTTAGGGTTAGGGTTAGGGTTAGGGTTAGGGTTAGGGTTAGGGTTAGGGTTAGGGTTAGGGTTAGGGTTAGGGTTAGGGTTAGGGTTAGGGTTAGGGTTAGGGTTAGGGTTAGGGTTAGGGTTAGGGTTAGGGTTAGGGTTAGGGTTAGGGTTAGGGTTAGGGTTAGGGTTAGGGTTAGGGTTAGGGTTAGGGTTAGGGTTAGGGTTAGGGTTAGGGTTAGGGTTAGGGTTAGGGTTAGGGTTAGGGTTAGGGTTAGGGTTAGGGTTAGGGTTAGGGTTAGGGTTAGGGTTAGGGTTAGGGTTAGGGTTAGGGTTAGGGTTAGGGTTAGGGTTAGGGTTAGGGTTAGGGTTAGGGTTAGGGTTAGGGTTAGGGTTAGGGTTAGGGTTAGGGTTAGGGTTAGGGTTAGGGTTAGGGTTAGGGTTAGGGTTAGGGTTAGGGTTAGGGTTAGGGTTAGGGTTAGGGTTAGGGTTAGGGTTAGGGTTAGGGTTAGGGTTAGGGTTAGGGTTAGGGTTAGGGTTAGGGTTAGGGTTAGGGTTAGGGTTAGGGTTAGGGTTAGGGTTAGGGTTAGGGTTAGGGTTAGGGTTAGGGTTAGGGTTAGGGTTAGGGTTAGGGTTAGGGTTAGGGTTAGGGTTAGGGTTAGGGTTAGGGTTAGGGTTAGGGTTAGGGTTAGGGTTAGGGTTAGGGTTAGGGTTAGGGTTAGGGTTAGGGTTAGGGTTAGGGTTAGGGTTAGGGTTAGGGTTAGGGTTAGGGTTAGGGTTAGGGTTAGGGTTAGGGTTAGGGTTAGGGTTAGGGTTAGGGTTAGGGTTAGGGTTAGGGTTAGGGTTAGGGTTAGGGTTAGGGTTAGGGTTAGGGTTAGGGTTAGGGTTAGGGTTAGGGTTAGGGTTAGGGTTAGGGTTAGGGTTAGGGTTAGGGTTAGGGTTAGGGTTAGGGTTAGGGTTAGGGTTAGGGTTAGGGTTAGGGTTAGGGTTAGGGTTAGGGTTAGGGTTAGGGTTAGGGTTAGGGTTAGGGTTAGGGTTAGGGTTAGGGTTAGGGTTAGGGTTAGGGTTAGGGTTAGGGTTAGGGTTAGGGTTAGGGTTAGGGTTAGGGTTAGGGTTAGGGTTAGGGTTAGGGTTAGGGTTAGGGTTAGGGTTAGGGTTAGAGGGTTAGGGTTAGGGTTAGGGTTAGGGTTAGGGTTAGGGTTAGGGTTAGGGTTAGGGTTAGGGTTAGGGTTAGGGTTAGGGTTAGGGTTAGGGTTAGGGTTAGGGTTAGGGTTAGGGTTAGGGTTAGGGTTAGGGTTAGGGTTAGGGTTAGGGTTAGGGTTAGGGTTAGGGTTAGGGTTAGGGTTAGGGTTAGGGTTAGGGTTAGGGTTAGGGTTAGGGTTAGGGTTAGGGTTAGGGTTAGGGTTAGGGTTAGGGTTAGGGTTAGGGTTAGGGTTAGGGTTAGGGTTAGGGTTAGGGTTAGGGTTAGGGTTAGGGTTAGGGTTAGGGTTAGGGTTAGGGTTAGGGTTAGGGTTAGGGTTAGGGTTAGGGTTAGGGTTAGGGTTAGGGTTAGGGTTAGGGTTAGGGTTAGGGTTAGGGTTAGGGTTAGGGTTAGGGTTAGGGTTAGGGTTAGGGTTAGGGTTAGGGTTAGGGTTAGGGTTAGGGTTAGGGTTAGGGTTAGGGTTAGGGTTAGGGTTAGGGTTAGGGTTAGGGTTAGGGTTAGGGTTAGGGTTAGGGTTAGGGTTAGGGTTAGGGTTAGGGTTAGGGTTAGGGTTAGGGTTAGGGTTAGGGTTAGGGTTAGGGTTAGGGTTAGGGTTAGGGTTAGGGTTAGGGTTAGGGTTAGGGTTAGGGTTAGGGTTAGGGTTAGGGTTAGGGTTAGGGTTAGGGTTAGGGTTAGGGTTAGGGTTAGGGTTAGGGTTAGGGTTAGGGTTAGGGTTAGGGTTAGGGTTAGGGTTAGGGTTAGGGTTAGGGTTAGGGTTAGGGTTAGGGTTAGGGTTAGGGTTAGGGTTAGGGTTAGGGTTAGGGTTAGGGTTAGGGTTAGGGTTAGGGTTAGGGTTAGGGTTAGGGTTAGGGTTAGGGTTAGGGTTAGGGTTAGGGTTAGGGTTAGGGTTAGGGTTAGGGTTAGGGTTAGGGTTAGGGTTAGGGTTAGGGTTAGGGTTAGGGTTAGGGTTAGGGTTAGGGTTAGGGTTAGGGTTAGGGTTAGGGTTAGGGTTAGGGTTAGGGTTAGGGTTAGGGTTAGGGTTAGGGTTAGGGTTAGGGTTAGGGTTAGGGTTAGGGTTAGGGTTAGGGTTAGGGTTAGGGTTAGGGTTAGGGTTAGGGTTAGGGTTAGGGTTAGGGTTAGGGTTAGGGTTAGGGTTAGGGTTAGGGTTAGGGTTAGGGTTAGGGTTAGGGTTAGGGTTAGGGTTAGGGTTAGGGTTAGGGTTAGGGTTAGGGTTAGGGTTAGGGTTAGGGTTAGGGTTAGGGTTAGGGTTAGGGTTAGGGTTAGGGTTAGGGTTAGGGTTAGGGTTAGGGTTAGGGTTAGGGTTAGGGTTAGGGTTAGGGTTAGGGTTAGGGTTAGGGTTAGGGTTAGGGTTAGGGTTAGGGTTAGGGTTAGGGTTAGGGTTAGGGTTAGGGTTAGGGTTAGGGTTAGGGTTAGGGTTAGGGTTAGGGTTAGGGTTAGGGTTAGGGTTAGGGTTAGGGTTAGGGTTAGGGTTAGGGTTAGGGTTAGGGTTAGGGTTAGGGTTAGGGTTAGGGTTAGGGTTAGGGTTAGGGTTAGGGTTAGGGTTAGGGTTAGGGTTAGGGTTAGGGTTAGGGTTAGGGTTAGGGTTAGGGTTAGGGTTAGGGTTAGGGTTAGGGTTAGGGTTAGGGTTAGGGTTAGGGTTAGGGTTAGGGTTAGGGTTAGGGTTAGGGTTAGGGTTAGGGTTAGGGTTAGGGTTAGGGTTAGGGTTAGGGTTAGGGTTAGGGTTAGGGTTAGGGTTAGGGTTAGGGTTAGGGTTAGGGTTAGGGTTAGGGTTAGGGTTAGGGTTAGGGTTAGGGTTAGGGTTAGGGTTAGGGTTAGGGTTAGGGTTAGGGTTAGGGTTAGGGTTAGGGTTAGGGTTAGGGTTAGGGTTAGGGTTAGGGTTAGGGTTAGGGTTAGGGTTAGGGTTAGGGTTAGGGTTAGGGTTAGGGTTAGGGTTAGGGTTAGGGTTAGGGTTAGGGTTAGGGTTAGGGTTAGGGTTAGGGTTAGGGTTAGGGTTAGGGTTAGGGTTAGGGTTAGGGTTAGGGTTAGGGTTAGGGTTAGGGTTAGGGTTAGGGTTAGGGTTAGGGTTAGGGTTAGGGTTAGGGTTAGGGTTAGGGTTAGGGTTAGGGTTAGGGTTAGGGTTAGGGTTAGGGTTAGGGTTAGGGTTAGGGTTAGGGTTAGGGTTAGGGTTAGGGTTAGGGTTAGGGTTAGGGTTAGGGTTAGGGTTAGGGTTAGGGTTAGGGTTAGGGTTAGGGTTAGGGTTAGGGTTAGGGTTAGGGTTAGGGTTAGGGTTAGGGTTAGGGTTAGGGTTAGGGTTAGGGTTAGGGTTAGGGTTAGGGTTAGGGTTAGGGTTAGGGTTAGGGTTAGGGTTAGGGTTAGGGTTAGGGTTAGGGTTAGGGTTAGGGTTAGGGTTAGGGTTGGGTTAGGGTTAGGGTTAGGGTTAGGGTTGGGTTAGGGTTAGGGTTAGGGTTAGGGTTAGGGTTAGGGTTAGGGTTAGGGTTAGGGTTAGGGTTAGGGTTAGGGTTAGGGTTAGGGTTAGGGTTAGGGTTAGGGTTAGGGTTAGGGTTAGGGTTAGGGTTAGGGTTAGGGTTAGGGTTAGGGTTAGGGTTAGGGTTAGGGTTAGGGTTAGGGTTAGGGTTAGGGTTAGGGTTAGGGTTAGGGTTAGGGTTAGGGTTAGGGTTAGGGTTAGGGTTAGGGTTAGGGTTAGGGTTAGGGTTAGGGTTAGGGTTAGGGTTAGGGTTAGGGTTAGGGTTAGGGTTAGGGTTAGGGTTAGGGTTAGGGTTAGGGTTAGGGTTAGGGTTAGGGTTAGGGTTAGGGTTAGGGTTAGGGTTAGGGTTAGGGTTAGGGTTAGGGTTAGGGTTAGGGTTAGGGTTAGGGTTAGGGTTAGGGTTAGGGTTAGGGTTAGGGTTAGGGTTAGGGTTAGGGTTAGGGTTAGGGTTAGGGTTAGGGTTAGGGTTAGGGTTAGGGTTAGGGTTAGGGTTAGGGTTAGGGTTAGGGTTAGGGTTAGGGTTAGGGTTAGGGTTAGGGTTAGGGTTAGGGTTAGGGTTA